>NC_060270.1:39684621-39777121 GCF_021613505.1 Equus quagga
AAAAAAGCCCGTAGCCTAGATGGTTTTCCAGTGGGATTTCACAAAATCTTCAAATGATAAATAATATTTACTTTATATAAATTGCTCCAAAGAATGAAAACAAAACAAAAAAACAAAATAGAAGCTGCCCAGTTGCCCAGCTAATTTTATAAAGCTTGTAAAATCTTGATTATCAAATTCAGATAAGAGTAAAGAAGATGTAAGACAGGAAAAGCATAAACCTATTTCACTTAGCGATGTAGGTCTAATAATCTTTAGTAAAATATTAGCTAACCAAATCAGATTATTTTTCAAAAGCATGTATTGATCAAGTAATATTTATCCCAAGAATGAAAGGATAGTTCAACATCAGAAAAATGAATCAGGTATTTCACTTTAATACCAGACCACAGAAGAAATATCACATGATGATTTCACGAGACACAGAAAAAGCATCTTATGTGTACTAAAAGTTATAGATTCAAGTATTAACACTTATTTATGAGAAATTTACAGAATATCAGGAGTATCAAAGAAGAGCTTGAACTATTTACAAAAAAACTTATTGAAATAAATGAGGCATCTCCATTGAAACAGAGAAGAAGAAAAGGATGGTTACAATTTCCACTACCATTTACACATACTATTGGAGGTCCTGCTTATCTTTTCAGGCAGGACAAAGATAAAGTATGTGAGGGTTAGGAGAAATAAAAATCATTATTAGCAGGTGATGTGATTATCTATATAGAAAATCCAATTGAATCAACAGACTCTGAGTGCTAACAAAAGTTTAGCAAGACTAATCGAAATATATAAATCAACTCAAAAAGCACTCCTTTTAGACAAATTATTCTTATAATAAAAATAAGATATTATTTTAAGAAATATAAATCCTCATTTATTTGTTTCCTTTAGTGGAAAAGTAGAAAAAGACATAAGATTTGAATAAATGGAGAGATATGCTCGTCATGGTTGGGGTGATTTAACCTCGTAAAGTTATCGATTCTCTCCAAGTACACGTGCAAAGAAAATGAAATTCCAATTAAAATTCTAGTTGGAGTTTTGAGTAATACAACAAATTCTAAAATTTACATGGATGCCTGAAGGCCCCAAAATTTTTAAAAAATTACACAGAAAAAGATGAGCCAAGTTGATAGTAGTCACTCTCACTCATCAGATTTTAAGACATACTATAAATAATTATGATGAAGTCGGTGATAATGCTGCTGTCCCAGCAACACGAAAATAGACCAATAAAACAGAATTGAGAACTCAGAAATAGATTTCTGTATGTATATGTAAGGACTTATTATGTGATAAAAGTTTGTATCACAAAGCAAATTAAAAGGACAAATTGCTTGGTAGACGATATTAGGATAACTATCTCACTATATGGAGAAAAATATAGACCTCTAACTTACACAAAGTTTGGCTCCAGATAGATGAGAGACCTAAATGTGAGAGGAAAATCTATAAAGATAATAGGATAAAATGTGAAATAAAATCTTTGTGACTAAGGGGTAGGGAAAGGCATTTTAAACAAAATCTCAAAAGCACCAATGAGTGAAAAAAGAGTGGTTGGATGTGCCTATACCAAAATTAAGGATTTTGTTTAATGTAGTGTACCATAGATAAAGTTAACAAATGATGTTAGACTGGGAAAGGATATTTGCAATGTTTAAAACCAGCAAAGGATAATATCCAAAATATGCAAGAACTCCTTAAATCAACAAGAAAAAGGTGGGAAACCCAAGAGGAAAATTCATAAGAGGATAAACAGGTATTTGCTAAAGAGTTGCTGAAGTTCATTATAAAGAGGTGAAATGCAAATTAAAGCAACAACGAAATATCATTTTACAAGTATTTGAATGGCAGCAATTAGAAAGGTGGATAATACCAAGTATTGGAGAGGCTATGAGGTAGTGGAGATTTTTGTACTGCTGGTTGGGGTATAAATTGTACAATCAGTTTGAAAAGCAATAATATGCCCAGCAATCCCATTCATGGATTTATTTTTCCAGAGAACTAGCAAAAGTTTGGGTGGGGACATGTTCATGGATGTTATAGTGTCACGAATGGAAGTAGAGAGTTAGATGCATCTGAGGTGTCTAATAAGTAAATTTAAACAATAAGTAAAAGACAGAGGATGTATTCTACGAAATGCTACACAGCAGTAAGAAGCAATGAACTAATTGATCATGGAGAAATTTAAAAAACATAGTCATGAAAGAAAAATAGGAAACATAATGAGAGTTATAGCATAAACACTATTTATTTAAATAGACCACACATAATTCTTTACAAAACAACGATATCTATTTTATAATGCTACACATGTTTAAAGATGCATACCAATCTCTTTAAAATGGATGAGTATTCAGAGGAGGGAAATGAGAGTGAAAAGTGAAGAGCGAAATAAAGTGGAGACGGATCTTGCACGGACTAATGATGACAACATCCTGAGGGATTAAAACTACAATTAAATCAACCTGCTGTCTGTGCATCTGAGGTTCAAAACTAACAAAACTACAACAAAGCAAATATTTAGGTGGTTTTCAGTCTTTTCCTGCAATGGCTGTCTTTGTCATGTATCATTTTGTAATTAAAAACACAATGAAACATTTTTCTTGTACTATGCTTTTCAGTGAAGTCCCCTCTACTTCTATTCCTTCCTAAGAGAGGCTCATGGTATCCCAGCCAGAAGTAAAATTATAGAAATGTGCCCAGCAAACATCCAGGATGTTTACATGACCTCCTAGATTGATCCGAAGGTTCAGTGATCCGAGAGACAGACTACTCCAGCAGCTTTCGAACATTTTTGTCTTGGGATCCCTTTATACTCTTAACTTATTGAGGATCCCAAAGAGCTTTTGTTATTAACCATATTAGAAATAAAAATTCAAATATTTAATAATTAAAAAAATAACAATCATAAAACCATAAAATGTTAACATAAAATTTAAAAATGAAAAATAATTATATTTTGCAACGCAAACATTTAGTGAGAAGAGCGGCATCATTTTACATGTGTACAAATCTCTATAATGTCTGACTTAATAGAAGACAGCTGGATTCTCCTATTTGTCTCTGCATTCATCTCTTGTAAAATGCTGTTCTATCTGAAGTATATCTAGAAAATCCAGCTTCACACAGACGTGTATTTGGGAAAGTGAGGAGTATTTTCACAGCCTTTTCAGATAATTGTGGATATTTGGCTTTGATACTGCACCAAAGCTCGACAAGGGGTAGTTTCTTGAAGGTGAAGTCTGAAAGTGTTATCAATGAACTTGTTGTAGTTATATTAAAATCCATTGACATTTCCTGTTTTTTTTTTTTCAAGATTGGCATCTGTGCTAACATCTGCTGCCAATCTTTTTTCTTTTTCCTTCTTCTTCTCCATCCCAAGCCCCCCAGTACATAGTTGTATATTCTAGTTGTGAGTGCCTCTGTTTGTGCTGTATGGGACGCCACCTCAGCATGGCCTGACGAGCGGTACCATGTCTGCAGCCAGGATCCTAACTGGTGAAACGCTGGCCACTGAAGCAGAGAACTTAACCACTCTGCCACCGGGCCAGCCCCTATTTCTTGTCTTTTGATGACTCTTTTACCCATATGTGATTTTGTGATATCACGCACTGGTCATTTGGAAAATATTGGCTCACTGAGTTATGCATATCATTATACAATATTAAAAAAATCACATTTGTTAATTATTAACACAGGTTTCATCAGAAAGGTGTTAAGTATTGGGAAGCTGTGAAGCTCACTGCAGTGGCTAGAAGTTTCCCAAAATTCCTATTTTCATTTGAAAGTAATCATTGGCAAGAATATTGTCATTTTTCCCTCTTGAGGTTATAGACTCACTTTATTTTTGAGAAAATACCAAATACTCAAGTCTGAATAAATCATAGCTTGTTTGCAAATTGTTCTTTTAAATAAAAATGATGTTGCATGAAAAAAGGCGCTAAGTAGTTCAGCGTGCAACTCAACTGCTACTCAAACTATAATGAGATGCCCATGGTCCTCTGTTCGTATGCAGCAGAAGTGTTTCATGTATAGTTCCCATTTTGTAATACAGAATAGTAAAAAGACTTGTACTCAAGGGCTGAGATTTCATAAAATTAATAATTTCTACTGATTCATTGAGGATATTCTTAAATGAAATGGGCTTTCCTCCACGCATAGTGTGAACAAAAATGCTAGAACGGTTTTGTGCCACTATCTTGATATGTGCTAGGGTGGCAGCTGTTTTGAGAACTGTCTCTGGATTTCATAGACCCTTCTCCAGCCTCCATCTCTTCTCACTTCCTAAACTTGAAGAAGGGTTCATGACTTAGGAGAGATCAACTTCTCTTCCCAGGGACTCAAAACAATACTTAGGAGGAAGACCAAGAAGTTACCTGAGAAAGAGGAGAAGGAGGATAAGAAAGAACAGTGGAGTGGGGAAAGAGAAACAAAGAGATTCGGATTATATTCTCTAGTCTGACTTTATTGCAGTTTTAGAAATCTCCACGTCAGAACTTATTTTTAACCTTCCAGAGTTAGAGTGGGGAATGTACTTCTAACAATGACTTCAGAAATTATACAAGAAAAAAATGCAATTTTTTTTTAAAAAAAGAACTTCTGCATGACAAAAAATATACTATAAAGTCAAGAGACAAACATTTGTAACTTACATCAAAAGACTAACCTCCTTACTAAATAATGGATGGAACATGAAAACAGATATTGCACAGAAAAGGAAATATGAATGGCTCTTTAACACATGAAAAGATGCTCAGTCTCACTCTTCATAAGTGCAAATTACAGCTACAATGAAAGACCATTTCCCACTTACCCTTTGCCCCAGCAGTTCCACTTCTGGGAATTTTTTCCTATAGATGAATTTGCACATGTATATATGTGAAATGGCATTTAAACAAAGTTTTGGGGGTTTTTTTTTTGTATTGGTTGTATTTGCAAAAGTTTAGAAACAACTAACTGTCCATCAGTAAGGAACTAATGATAGCGGTTATGTGTTGAAGGAGTTAATGGTAATGGGGCATATTGGAGGAAGGAATAGGATGGAGACTTTTTACTGTATATCAACTCTATATATTTTATGAAAAATTTTTTGGAATATATTATCCACTAAATGTTTTTAAAAGGTTAAAAAAATTTCCCTATGCTACCTGATAAGTACTCAATTTCTTCTTTATGTTTTGTAAGATAGAAAATGGGAAGAAAAAGAATCTGTTTTTGTGTGTGTGTGTGTGAGGAAAATTGGCCTAGATGTTAGCCCAGGGCCTGGCTAACATCTGTGCCAATCTTCCTCATTTTATGTGGGATGCTGCCACAGCGTGGCTTGATGAGCTGGGCTAGGTCCGGCGCCTGGGATCCGAACCTGTGAATGCCAGGCCACCAAAGTGGAGTGCATAAACTTAACCACTACACCACCGGGCCAGCCCCAGAATCCATCTGTCTTTTGCTGAAGTGAAATTGAATTGTATACCTAATGGTGTCTTATTTTCAGTTGTCACCTAATACATATTGCTCGGACGAGTGAAACAAATGGATAATGACTTTGCATTGCTATTAGGTAGATTTTATCATAATGGTACTCGCAAGAGAAAAAATTCATTTTTAGTTCCACTGTCTTTCCTCTTTGGGACATTATTTTCATTCCTACCCTCCCTTTCTTCCTCCTTCTTTTCATTTTCATAAACATGAGCTTCCACTACGCAGACCTGAATAAAAATATGTTTGAAGGAAAACCACTCCATGTTAATGGATAGATGTTTGTATGAGATCTTGGCGGTTCTGAAAAAATGCCCACTTTCTTTTACAAACAATAAAACAGAGTTTATATTATACCAAATAAACTGATACTGAAAACTTTAAAACTTTATGTGCATGTAGACAGAATCAGGATTGCTGAGTTCTGGGACAAGTAATAGAGTTTGAGATTTTATAAGTGATCCATTGATTGCTGAATGTGCATGCTTTTCCCATACTGGTCAATTGCTTGGTCAGATAGAAAATATCCCATAAGAACATATAAGAGTCTAGTAAATCAAAATGTATATATTTACTGTAATGTGATGTAATATATATTTAATGTAACTGAATAATGATGGAATAAGAACCCTCTTATTGTTTTCTCAATTAAACTCTCATGGAGTATCATACATAATCCAAATTATTACTATAAAACCCTTCCATAATACACTTTAATTGCCATAAATTTTTTCCTACTATTTTTTTTGTTTTCTTTTCTTTTTATCAGCAACAGAGGTTCAGAATATATTTAATTGGTGTCAAATTTCTGGCATACAATTTTAAAACAGAGCAAAGACAAAATTCAGTTTGATGAAGCATTTTACAGTTTTACATATGGTCTTTATGGGCATATACATATGTTGATGCAAAGTAATCCATTTACCACTTTTTAAAGAGCTTTCATTGATGAAAAATGCATATTTATAAATGACATAAATGTAGGAATTCACTTGTAGCACCTCCCTCATTAAATTATTCCTTATTTTTCTAAGTAAAAATTATTATCCTTAACTTTAATAACTAACAAAATTAAGGTCAACATTCTCTTAAATTTATTCCACCTGATGAGATCAAATTACTTCATTTTTATTTCAAATTAAATTTTATTTTTGGAAAAGTAAGAGGTAAATCTTTACATTTAGAAGAAAAATCCAAAATGGGGGCAGAATCCCTTTTCATCTTCACTGTGCTTCACAGGAATTTCTGGCAATGGCATCATTTCAAAATTGGAGGCATCACTGTTCTATTTTCACATGTGGTTGGAACGAGAATTCCTTTGCGGTGACCGCCTCCCATTCACACATGGGAGGAGCCGGAACACAGCTGTGGAGGAGTCTGTCAAATGTTTTTTCTATTATTAACAGAAAAGTTACATTGTCTGCCTGCCTGAGAATGTTTATGGGAACTTGTGATTTCTACGTCTGGAATTCATTTTTGAGAGTTCGTGCAAATCAAACTATTGAATAGGTAACAGATATTTTACTCCCCTATAGACCCTTCTTGAGGTCTTAGATACAATACCATAGATCCTCAAAGTTCTTCAATACAGTTGAAAAATCCTCGCATGCTTTATTCTGAGAAGTGATGGAAGCCCCCAGAAGTTGTGTTTTAAGAATAGGATAGATTCCCTCATTTCTAAAATGGCTCTATTAAAACTTCACCTAGAAGCAGAAGTAGGACTTTTTTGTCTTAAGAGCTTATAGTTATTTTGGTCAGCAACATCTAATAATAACTTATTTAAAGTTTAAAATAAAGGCAGCAAAATTTTCACAAATATCTTTCAATTCAATTCCTAAAATAATTGGTATGTCTAGACTTGGCATCATCTATACCAGTGGTTCCTAAATAGTGATTCATGGTTAGATTTTCACCCATCTGTGGTGAAATAGGAACACTAGGAAAACATAGTGAATTTTTTATCATTAAACTGATTCAGGTTAAATTAGGACTATCCTTCACACTGAGATTATGTCATTTCCTACTTTTCAATGTTAAAATGTTCATTCTTTTATTACATAACAGTGGTGACAGATAGTAGTTTGTTTTTAACATCTTTTTGGTGACAGTTCTCTGTAGATCTCTCTAGTTTTTCAGAAGTTTTATTGGTTTTGGAATCAGAAATGTAGGAACTGTATTTCATGCAATATTAAAACATCCACATAAAGAGTGAAAATTCAGGAATTAGTGCCAAAAACATTTAATTTGGGCTGGCCCTGGGGCATAGTGGTTAAGTTTGGCACACTCCACTTTGGTGGCCTGGGTTCACGGGTTTGGATACCGGGTGCGGAACCACACCACTCATCAGCCATACTGTGGGGGTGACCCACCTATAAAGTAGAGGAAGACTGGCACAGATGTTAGCTCAGGGCTAATCTTCCTCAAGTAAAAAAAGAGGAAGATTGGCAGCAGATATTAGCTCAGGGCCAATCTTCCTCAGCAAAAAAACAAAAACAAAAACCATTTAATTTACTAAACATTCAACTTTTCATCAGGACATTGAGACATTTGTTTTAAATTAATAGCTAAATATAGTCTACTATATATACAAAAATTAACTAATGAATAAATCTATTCAAATGGTCAACATATAAGATGGAGTAAATTCAAAAAGGAATTAAAAAAGTGTGACAAGTGACTTTGGCCTGAGATGGATGGGCTAAGGAATAAGCTAACAGACTGAAAGATCACGCTTGCCATGACTCTAAAATTATTTTATGGGCTTGGCTTTAAGAAATGGGATTTTATGTTTAGTAAACTACATGTAAGATTAAAGAGAGAATTGTCAATTTTGTACCCTTGATGAATTGAGAACGGTATGAGCAGCTGGTGATTAATGAAGAGTCACAGGTAATTAAACCTGGACTACAAAATCTTTGCCTGTCTTCCTTGCTGCTGTGGTCCTAGTGCCTGGTAGGTGCTCCACAAACATTTGGTGAATGAAGAACATGAAAGATGAAGGAGAAGGTAGCTGCTGGGAAAGCTGGGCGGGACACCAAGATGAATTTTAGGAATAGCTAATAAATTCAGAGTTTTTTGAAGGTCTTTTTAAGCCCAGGCAACATAAACTTATTTGCTATCAATTGCTCTACCAACTACAATATGAATGGGGATACTCAAAATTATTCATTTGAAAAGATTTTGTATTGGCCATCAACTGCTATTACTGGAATTTACATGATAAGTAGAAGTCTACAGAATTTGTGGTTTAAGATGGTTCTCAACCCGTTACTAACTCTAAAACTTTAGTGAACTTTTTCTTAGGCAAAGAATTTCACTCGTAGTTATATATTTATGGACCTAAAATCATTACCAACTCCTTAAAATCACCAAGTAATAGAGTTGGAAAATGATTATCCATATCATCTTTCCTGTTTATAAAAACTAATTTTCAAAGATCTTATTGACTTTCTGCACTGTCTTGCATCAGGCCTACTTTTGGATGGTTTATACTTATCAAAAACAAACTGCTTAACGTTGTTTCTTACAAGTTATTTGGCCAAATAATCAAAATTTGGTAAGGAACAAGTATGAATGTGATTCACGAAAATTTAGAGTTTTGCCAGATTAGCTTTTTGAAGTATGATTAAATATAAGATATAGGTTTCATTTCTCTTCACTTTATAGGACTTAATTTCCCCATAAAGCAAAAGAGTTACCACTTTGGGGTTATTGCCTTAAGAGAATTACATTGGCATCCTGACGATTTAATTCTCAAATATGCAAGAGCCCTGATGGTTCTAATAAATAAAAAATTTTGGTGTCCAATATATATGTTATAAGTGGACAACACAGGACTAATATCCATGGATATTAGAATTTTCAACAGTAAATTTTCTCTTAACAGTTCATCCCATGTTAGTATACTTCTCTTCTTCCCCACTTTGTCTCAGCGCATGAGGTACAGCACTCACTAATTATTTCTATTGTGTGTTAGACATTTGAAAGTGTGTGGTCTTGCAAACTATGAGGCAGAGTGGAATTCTTTATAGTATAAAGTTAGTGACATACAGTTGCTTCAAATCATATCCACTATTCTGGTACCCAAAAGAAATGCAATAATATAATAGAGGCTTTTTCCTTGCCTATGTATAATTAAATGCTCCTGAAAAACACTTAGAAAATGATCTCTCATTCAGCAGAGGAACTTGGGTTTGCAAAGCAGATATTGCTTTCCTGAAGGTTTACTGCTTGTGAAACCCGTGTAAGTGTGTACGTCCAGTCTTTGTCAAAAAGAATCACGGAAGCGAGGACAGAACTTCACTTTCTCAGATTATCAGTGATGGAGCCAGTTTAGCTATCTAACACGTACTGGATGTTCTATTTGCGATCTCACCGTTCCTCCATCTTTGCAGCCTGGGTATTCTGCAGGCGCTGGGCCTCACTGATGTCTCCTTCCTGTGATTTACTCAGGCTTGATGGAATGTACATCGATTAGCCATTCATACCTTCTGTTTATTCCCTCATTTTGAGACTCCTCTCTCCCCATGATTCCAGTTGGCTCAGATGGGAGAGCATCTTCTTTCTGAAGTATAATGTCTCTCATGTGCGGAGGTACCCGAGGAGGAAGTTACTCTCACCACACTTTCCCTATTCTCCCCTCACTGCTGCTGCTTTTTTTGGAGACCATCCCCTATGTCACCTTTCACCAAAGTATGCTTTGCTAGTTTGGGGAGATTTATGATTGTATGCCTAAACTCAATAAAAGGAGCAAGTATGCTAATGAATCCTAATAGGGACTGTGCAATCATTTTCTCGGAAGTTGTAAGCAACGTGTTTCTAGACTCTCTAAAAATAGAGCACATATCACACAAACAGCTTATGTCCAGCAACCTATCATTTAATCCAAACATAAATTATGGAACCTTGCTAAAAGCACTCCTCCTGGGTTTTCCTCTGTCTGGGCTGAGGAAGGTGTGCAGGTCCAGGCAGAAGATGGAGACCTGAGGAAGAGGGGAGCCTTTCCCTTCTCCGTCCTTATGCACTGAGCCTCCTGAACAGGAGTTACTCATGTGTGTGGAGAGAATAAGTAATCTATGTCTGAGGATTTTTTCCATGTAAAGTTAAATCGTATCCAGCTGCTCCAGCTGTTTTCATTTCACATTTGAATGTTTACTATTTCACTGAGCTGGGAAAGCAGCTATTGAGTGTCCCATGTATCATTCTAAAAAAGGAACTTTTTCTGTCCTTAATAGCTAAAGTACCAGAACTGTCCAGGAGGTTAGAGACCATGCCCGTCCTATTCAACACTAAATTTCCAGAATCCAAAATGGTACTTGGTACCTTGTAAGTGTTCAAGATATATTTAAGAGAATAAAGAATGATCATTACTCTCCTAATTGATGAAATAAATAACAATGCCTACATGGTATGATTGTAACTATGTGAACGGCAAACAATTTAACTGCTTTTCATTGTGTTTGTGTATATACATATATTATAAACTAAACAACTAAATCCTTTTTTATTATTGATTTTCTTACTAAATTCTTTTATCTTGGAGTCTGAGAGCATTTATAGAGGAATACTTATGGCAGTCTTTCTGTTGCATGGAAGTCTGAAAGATGCATGAATTGTAATGTTTTCCTATTTGAGGCCTTGTCTACATCTATTGTTTTTATCTAACTGACCAGATTATTTCTTATAGCTCAAAATTCAAAACATAGAATGTTTTCTTTCCCATCCTTGACCCCCAGCCACCTAATTCCCCTTCTCACAGTTGGTATTATTAGTTTCTTGTGTAGTTTTCCAGAAATAATTTATGCTTTTAAAATTTAATGGCTAATTTAAATTTAGCTCTTGTAGAGCTTTCTATATCGATTCATACAGAGCTTCTCCATTCTTTTTTAAGGGCTTCATGTTCTGCTGCATGGATCTACTACAACTTCTTTGAACAATTTCTTATTAATGAACATTTACATTATTTACAAAATTTTACCACCACAAAGAATGATGCCGTGAATAATTTTGTATATATGTCATTCTGAACACATGTATTTCATTAGAATAAATTCCTAGATGGAGAATTGTTATGTTAAAGGTATATGAATTTATAATTTTGATATTTTTCCAAATTACCTCAAGGATAGGTTTCAATGATTTTTTTTCTTAACAATTTGCTTGACTCAAACTATGCTACAAGCCGATTTTTGATAGTCTGTAGTCAGACCCTAGGAAATTGAATCCTTTAGTCCACAGGTGGGATAAGTAAACACGTCGGTGGAGTGATGTAAGAAGCACTGAGTGTCCTACCAGTCCGAACATCCAGAAGTCACCAGTCTGTCACATGTGATTCAAGGTCATCCTTAGAGGCTTTCTATACCCAATTCATACCCATTCATATCCAATGCTTTACTTTTTTGGTTACAATAATCAGTGAGTAGTATTCTTATCTTAATAAACTATAAAATGCCTCTCCAATACTTTCCTTTTTCTTGTGTATACTTCTTTCATCTCTACTGAGAGACTGAAGTGACATCCCATGGCCATTTTACTGTTATAACCTGTGGAACATTCAAGTTACACAAAATATGGATATCACTATGGGAGGGGGAGGAAGGGAGGAAAGAAGGGAAAGAGGAATTCAATTCTTCACAGTTTTTTTGGTTAAAAGGCCCTAGAAGATTCTAGATTTTAATGGAGATTTCATTGTGAATCTGCACAGTCATTGTTTTGTGAACTGGTTCCTGCTGACAGAGTTAATTTTGTCTGGATAGATGAATGTCACTCTGAAAAAAAAGTATTGTGCTTTGTGGACACATGCTGACCCTTCACCCAAAAGCACTGAAATGATACAGGAGTGAGGAACACTGGCCCCGCTTAAAAGTTGAATGTTAACTTAACATTGATCATTTCTGTTTAGACTAAATAGTAGGATTGTCAATGGTGGTTGTCTGGGAAGGAATTTTTTTTCCCCTTAAGATTTACAGTATTTGCTAGCTCTTTTTCTTTTTCCTTGAAGAAGGTTAGCAATATCTCAGGAAAACCATACACTGCCTTAGAGGATATGGGTGGAATGGGAGTGAGGGCTGCAAGGAAAGTAAGGTAAGAGCAGGTGCAGCAGAAAGGGACTGCCATGTAAAAATGAGAGGAACAGAGAAGAAGGCTGGGAGGAACATACAACCTACCTAATATGCAATATATTCAAAAGTTTAGTGGCTTCCAATATCACTGAATTGCTGGACATTCCTGCAGCCCAGCTGTATTAGTGTCAGGGACGTTGAACTCAGCAGCCGCAACAGACTAATCCATTCAGGGCTGGTAGGACAAGACAACTATGCTCATAAGGCAGGAGGTTCCTATTCAGTATCAGCATTTCACTTTAAACGTGCTTAATGCAGTGCTCAGAGCTCCATACCTGCACGTATGACTTTCTAACCCTTCTCAAATTAAAGCGCTCTATGAGTATGATTTCATGTGCCCCGGGGCCACTGGTTTTTAATTATTCTTGTGTTGCAAATGAGAAATTAAGCATCGTGGAAAACTCAAGAACACGAGCAAATAAAAAACAAGGCTTTGGATAGAATGAGATTATGAACACAAGATTTTGCCTTCCACTGCTAATTTCTACACTAAATTCCAGTGACTCTTGCTATGAAAAATATTTTTTTCCCTTTCTTCTTGATAGTCTATGTTTGTTGTCAAATATGAAAAAACTAACTGTGGTGGAAGAGAGAAAGCTTTTGAGATCCATGATTTCAGTTTATGCAAAGCTGCTCTACAAGCAGCTTCTTGTTGGGTCAACAAGTCTGTGTGTGTTTTGGCACAGCACTGAGAGTGCTAATGCCTAATCCATTCCGAATAACCCTTTTAGGGATGTTGAGATATCCAGGCGAAAAACTGACAGCAATAGAAAAGGATGAAATGCTAGGAGAACTGTATTGACCATGAGGAAAAGCTGCAAAGACTGGATTCCCTGGTTTGTGGACTTGCGATTTTCTATCCAGATGGTTATTGGAATTTCTGTTGTAACTTTCAGAGAATCTCTTTCTCTTAGGGTAATATTACACATTTATATCAACAGGCAGTATGGCATAATGGAAAGAGCATGGAACTTGAGAAATCAGGAGATCTGAGTTTGAGTCCCACCTCTGCCACTTTTTAGCTGTGTAAATGCAGACAAATCACTTCACCTCTCCAAACCTCAGTTTCCCCATCTGTAATATGGAGGATACTAGTTATAACTTGTGGTCTTTGTAAGGACTAAATAGGGTAATTTACATTAACCATCTTCCACGATGCCTGAACTATAACAGGACTCCCTAAATTTTGGTCCCTCTCAGCTGTCCTCTTCCTGACTCAGATAGAGTCAACCGAAGTTTCCGTAAATATGCATAATACGTTCCAGAAACGATTTAAGGTGGTTATCATTTGGTTTTTCCACCCAATGGCCTCCTAATGAAATGTGAGAAGGAGGAAGTTATTTTTCCTTTTTCATGAGAGAAATTTTAAGGCTAATAAAGCTTACTTTTTCTTTCTTCCATTCTCTGCATTATATTTGACTATCTTTGGGATAAGTGGCCTGAAAACATATTGACAAATTGTACAACATTGTGAATTTACTAAACATTAGTAACTGTAAGTTTTATGTGTATTGTATCACAATAAGAAAAAAGAGGAAAGAAAACAATAGAAATAGATATTGTTCTCCCTTTAAAAAAACATATTGGCAAAGCCAGTGGTTCCAGATAAATAGCATCTATTCATCTATTGCTTTATAGCTAAAGCAAATAGTTGAAACAAACAAAAACCAAAAATAAATGGCTGAAGAGTTTGGATTCTGAAGAATATCTTTAAAAACTCATCTACTACAGGGGCTGGCCCCGTGGCCGAGTGGTTAAGTTCGCGCGCTCCGCTGCAGACGGCCCAGTGTTTCGTTGGTTCGAATCCTGGGCGCGGACATGGCACTGCTCATCAGACCACGCTGAGGCAGCGTCCCACATGCCACAACTAGAAGAACCCACAACGAAGAATACACAACTATGTACCGGGGGGCTTTGGGGAGAAAAAGGAAAAAATAAAATCTTAAAAAAAAAAAAAAAAAAACTCATCTACTACAAAGATGTTTATCACAGAGTTAATTATAATAGTGAAAAATTGAAGGCAATCTAAAATGACTTATATAAGGGAAATGAGTAGCAACAATAACAATTAAGATTTATTGAATACATTATGTGTCAGACACACTTTTAAGTATTTTATATGTATTAACTCATTTAATCATTAAAATAAAACTATGAGGTAGGTAGTATTATTATTCACGTTTTACAGATGAGGACACAGGCACAGAGGTGTTAGTAAATTGCCCAAATGCACACAGCTGGTAAATTGCAGAGCGGGATTCCCACTCAGGCATGTAACTTTGGAGCCCAAATTTGATGTATTGAGGTAATGTAATATTTTACAACCTTAAAATGCTGCCTAAAACATTTTCTAATGACACAAAAATGATGATGACAAAGCAAAAAATGTAAGATAAAATTTGTATGTGCAATATATTCTCAACTTTGGAAAAAGATCTATGGAAGAAAGACTGAAAGAAAATGTTTGTGATGGTTGTCTCTGGAAGAATAGAATCATGACTATTTTCTTTTGTCATATATATATGACAAAATATATATATATATATATTTTGTTGTTGTTGTTGAGGAAGACTAGCCCTGAGCTAACAGCTGCTGCCAATCCTCCTCTTCTTGCTTGAGGAAGATTCACCCTGAGCTAACATCTGCGCCAGTCTTCCTTTATTTTGTATGTGGGTTGCTGCCACAGCATGACTGACAAGTGGCATAGGTCCACACCCAGGATATGAACCCATGAACCTGGGCTGCTGAAGCAGAGCATGCCAAACTTAACCATTATGCCACCGGGCTAGCCCCAGTATATACTTTTTGATACCTTATGAATTTCTTCAATTATCTTACATTCACTTTATATTCAGAAAAAATAAACTATTTACAATAGCATCTCATTTACTTAGCATTTTTATGAATCTCTAAATTATTCCACACAAGTGAAATATTGCTTTAGTTTTGGAAAAGACCATCATAAGGTGATTTAATTCAGTTTTCCAGCCAATGCTTAGATTCATTCAACAACATCCGTATCAAAGGCTTTTAAATTGTATTTGAATACTCTTTTGTTGAAAGAAAACTCACTACTTCTCAAGGCAGTGCAATCCATTTATAAACATTTTTCACTCTGAGAACTTCCAAGCTTAATCTTTTATGAAAAGAACCTTTTCATTTTATTCTTTATAAACTTTATGCATGCTGCTCAAATGGTCTGCCACAGGATTCCAGGCCCCAACTCTGGAAAGAGGAGAGGAATTCTATTACTGCCTGAACCCAGCCCTGAGATATCACCCTCTAACCTGCCCCCAACCTTTCTAGTCTGCCCGTCTATGAGGATCTACTACTCCTATTCTTCTTGCTTACATGACCATGCCCAGCTATTCGATTTTTATGCCTACTATTCTAAGCAAGCCATGACATCTGCTGCTCTGAACTGGCCCAGTTAGCACCATAGAGGGGGAGACCCCAATGGTAATAATCTTGGAATGTTTCTTGCCATTCAGGACAACATTCTTCTTAAATAGAACACACAGAACTTTTTATTGTTGTGAATAATAACTTCCATTGGTTGAGCAGCTCCCATATGGTAGGCATAGTGCTGGGCCTTTTAAAAACATGATCATACCTTATCATTCTTATCACCTTTAGGTAGGTAGTCTTCCTATTTTGCAGATGATGCTAATGTTAATAATGTTAGAAGGATTAAATAATTTACCCAAGGTCACAAAGCTAGTGAATGGCAGAGTTAGGACTACAATCCAAGTCTTTCAGACTCTGTTGTCAATGTTCTTTCAGTGTCACTACACTGCTTCTCTACTTAAATTGTAACTTTCTTCTTGATGCCTCAAGATTATAATGATGAACATCAGTTATTGTGCTTTGCTGTAGAACAGTGGCATCTTCAGAGGCTACAGGTTTACAGGCCATAGAGACTATGCTTTGGGATTCTTCTGTCTGTCTGTCCTCTCATAATGAGGCTATCAGGTCCTCTGCTGCTTATAAATATGCCAGGCCCATTTTATTTTGTGATATGCAATTTCTTATTTCTATGGACTATGGCTGGCGTTAATTAACTGAAAGTGTTAATGAGTTGCATTTTAAGGAGGATTCAGTAAGCTCTGAAGGAAGATTTGAGGGGTTTCGCCTGTGCTTCTCAGGCACGTGAATGTTAATGGGTGTGCTTTGTCACTCAGAGACTCAGTTTTAGGCTATGTCCCATATAGCTGAGCTGGCTGAAAAAGTGAGGTGAGGTATGCTTTTAAGCAATTTACCAAAGTCCTATCAATCTGTAGCCCAGTGTACAGATTTTATAAATACACACACCATCAATCATTGTTTTTTAAATTCAGAAAAACAATATTTGTCCATATCTCCTTACCTACTATTACCTCTGCTCCAAATTTTATTCTTATCCTTGTTGCCTTTAGGTAGGATGGCTATACATCCCTGTTTCCCCAGATCACCCTGGATTATAATTATTATAGTTATATATAATTAATAATAATTAATAGCACTCCTTTAATTGTTAAAAGAGTTAGAAGCAATAAGGCATATGATCACCCTAACTTCATGGCAATGTTGGTTGTATGGGGCTCCCTCTGTGTGGGTCTGTCCATTGGAGAGCCAGACTCCTTGAGCTTTAAGCCCTTGGTATTCAAGAGTAATTGTTGCATTTTTTCTTGCCCTCTTTTTCCCTAGAATCTGTTGTGAAATATTTTTTTTTAAACAGCTAGTTATTTTTTTTTTTAAAGCCTGGCACCTGAGCTAACAACTGTTGCCAATCTTTAACTTTAAAAAACATTGTCAGGTTTCCCTTACAGATTATGAAGACCTTTTAAGCACTATGAGATAGGCACTAGACAACCACTACTTTGAACCATGATTTTAACTGCCTTACCATTTACACAAGATGTCAAGATGATCTAGTCATTTACTTAGCAGCACAGGGCTACAGCCAGACCTAGTTCTTAAGGGAAGAGAATGAAAAATCCAGTGGTTTTGAGAGAGAGAAGAAGAGAGAGAGAGAGAGAGAGAAGAAGAAGAAGAGGGGCGAGTGGAGGAGAAGGAGGAAGAGGAAGAACAAGAGGAGCAGGAAGAAAAGGAGGCAGAAGAGAGCAGAGGAGGGGAGAGGAGGGGAGAGGAGGGGAGAGGAGAGGAGGGGAGAGGAGGGGAGGGGAGAGGAGAGGAGGGGAGAGGATAGGAGAGATTCATTTCAAGTTCTGCAGCCTGATGGCTTCTGGCATTACCAGACACAAGAAGAGCTCATGTTCAAATTGGTCTAGATGGAATGAGAAGAATGAAGACCATGAGTAAACGACACCATTTATTCTAATGAAATCTCATTTATTCATTCCAGACTCAAACTATGTCAAAATAACCAGATCTATACTATTGTATAAACGTAAATTAACTTGATGTTATCCTCTTTGTTTTCTGCAGAGCAATAAGTGATTTTCAGAGAAATGTATATAATTTTCAGATTTTGGGCACCACTCAAAACTGAAGTATGAAGAAAGTGCTGCAGAATGAGGACTAAGAACTAGCAGCTGGAACCTTGTCAGGACAGATCCAGTCACTCTTGAGTGTGGCCACATTCAAGCAGGTCCTGTCAAGTTCCTGAGATTGAAGGAGACAGGGCACAGGTCACGAGGAATCTCGGGAACAGGAACAGCAACAATAATACCACTGCTGAGTGCCTACTATGTGCCAGACACTCTTCTAGGAGCTGCACACGCACTCTCACTAACCCTCTGAACAATCTGGGATCATAGGTATTATGTTCTTTTGCAGACGAAGAAGTTAGTGTCAGAAACTAAACTGAAGGCCCTTGAGGACAGGTCATTTTAATCTATTTACCCTGCATCCATCAAAAGCACCTGGCCCAAGACTTGGTTAATGTTTCTTGAATGAATCTCACTAGCCTTCGTAGATTTTGAGCACAAACTACCCTCACCCCCACCCTCTGCAAGCAGACGCGTGCTCTCTCCCTGGTAAGTCTTTCCCCCTCCCCTTCATGAGGGCTTCTGAGGCGGCTTCAGCTTCTTTGGAGCATGCCTTTCCCTGAACCACTACAGCATTGCAATCCCCACCCTACAGGTTAACACACGCACTCTAATATTTTTGTATACAAAGATTTTGACTTCCCAACTACATTATAAATTCTGCAAGATTTAAAAACTCTGAGTTTTCCACGGTTTTAGAATAAGAACGTAATTCTGATATTAATCTCTGAATGCTCCCACCCCTTGTTTTCAGGAACAAACTTTTCATATATGTTAATGACTGTTAATGACCTGATGCAATTTTCTCTCTATTATGATATGTAAACATCAATATAATACATTACACATCACCTTCTCCCCACCCCACCAATCCCACCCTCCCCTGCCAGCTTAAACCCCTTCAAGGGCTCTCCTCTTCCTCAGGATAAAAAGGGTCCTTCATGCCCACCTTGTAACTCTCTTTCTCTCCACCTCTTACCACTTCTTTCCAGCTTTGGGGCCCACCATTCCTATGCCCACTGTTTCGTATGTCTCACCTTTCTCTTCTCCTTTCCTGTTTTGCCTGCCACTTGCCCTTCAGGTCTCCTGAGTGCTTGACAAAAACATCCTAACCCTGTGCTAACATATCAATTTTTCTTTAAATTATCTTGTTTCCCATGTGGATTTTAAGTGCCTTTAGGATGGAGACTGTTTATTATTCATTCTTCACTTTTTTCAGGGGGGAGAGCACCATGAACAGTGTTTGGCACTTAACTTCTTTCTTTTCCAACATCTGTGTCAATCTTCCTCTATTTTGTATGTGGGATACCACCACAGCTTGGCTTGATGAGTGCTGTGTAGATCCACCCCTGGGATCTAAACTTGTGAATGCTGGGATGCTAAAGCAGAGTGTGTGAACTTAACCACTATGCCACCAGGCCAGACCCTTTATTTATTTTTTATTAAGTTCTTAATAAATATTTCTTCAATATTGAATATGTAAATAATTCTTTGTCCCAAAGTAAAGACTCTTTAATGTGGGTATATCAAGCACTTCAGCAAGTCACTAGAGGACACATTTTAGAGGCAGGAAGACTGTTTTCCTCAAATCATACTGGGAGGTGGTTGTCTATGCCTTGATCCAATCTTAGATGTCTTTCAAAAAATTGCAGTTGAGAGGAAGAGAGAAAACATCTATCGCCCTTTCTCTCCCTGTACTTGTCTTTTCACTCATAGATATGAACCTTCCTCAGGGTATGGTATTTTGGAGTCTACCACACTGGAACTGTTGACTCATCATTCTCAGGAAAACACGGTAAAGGGAAAAGAAAGTGTCTCTGACTGCTGGTGTTAAGCTTACATGTCCACAATCAGCCCACACCCCTATCTCTTCACCCCACCTTCACCTCTACCCAGCACTATCCCTAAGGCAAAACCTCTGTGTCGTTAGACACCAGGCCCCTCAGCTTGAGTGTTACTTAGTGTCGTCCAGTAAGAGACTCTGCACCAGAAGGAATCAGGAGACCCACATTGCAGTTCTAGTTTTGATTGTAGCTATAGGATTAAGGGGGTCATTCGATACTTGGGGTCCCATTTAACACTCCTGCCAGTCGAGAGGGTAGCATTATCTTGCTATAGTGCCTTTGTTTTCCTCCTGATGCCCATTTTATCCCGATTTCATCTACAAAAATAAGGAAAGACAAAAAAGAATACGAGAGAGAAAAGAAATAGTGACAGGGTATTTGATAGAATCATGGTTTGGTTGTGGCTTCATGTTTGATGGTGATTTTGTCTCAGGAACTAAGAAGTGACACCCTTGAAGTGACAAGTGCAGATTCCATTGTATTGACCTGGAAGGCTCAGCCCACTCGACTAGAGAACCCCCAGGGCAGCACATTGCCTGGAGAAAAGTATGTCTGATCCCAGAGGATAGGTTTTGAAAATTGGAGACAACAGGTTTAAAGTAACTTGCTTTCTTCATCCTTTCCACCAATAAACACACAATTCATGTTAGCCTGATCAAAAATTATTATTGCACAGCCGAATAGTTAAATGTCCCCACGCTCCACTTTGGCAGCCTGGATTTTCTGGTTCAGATCCTAGGTGCAGACCTTCTCCACTCATCAGCCATGCTGTGGAGGCATCCCACTTACAAAGTAGAGGAAGAATTGGTGCAGATGTTAGCTCAGGGTGAATCTTCCTCAAGCAAAAAAAAAAAAAAAAGAAAAAAGAGGATGATTGGCAGCACATGTTAGCTCAGGGCAAATCTTCCCACAAAAAAGAAGCAAACAAAAAACCCTCAGTACTTGAACTTCTAGGTAATTAGACAACAGAAAGAGATCATTTTTCTCTCTCCAGTGGGATATCAATTTTTGATCACTGAAAAAGGCCAGCTGCTTTTCATATTCTAACTTATACAGCATCTACCAATGGGAATGTGTTCTCCAGGTCAAACCATCGGAAGTCTCAAAACACTGCATTTTAAATAAATACTTTTGCTAGAAAATAATCTTCATTGCCTAAAACACTATCGGTTTTATCCTAGAATTATTTACTTTAATTATTTATTTATTTTTTAAAGATTGGCACCTGAGTTAACAATTGCTGCCAATCTTCTTTTTTTTTTTTTGCTTTTTCTCCCCAAATCCCCCCAGTACATAGTTGTATATTTTAGTTGTGGGTCCTTCTAGTTGTGGCATGTGGGACGCCACCTCAACATGGCCTGATGAGTGGTGCCACGTCCGTGCCCAGGATGCAAACCGGCAAAACCCTGGGCCGCTGAAGCAGAGTGAGCAAACTTAACCACTCGGCCATGGCCCAGCCCCCTACTTTCATTATTTTTTGAAGTGCAAAAAGTTCCTTGCTGGCAGAAAAATCAGAAAATATAGTTAATTCAAAAGAAGGTAAAGAACATCCATAATGCCATCCACCTAGAGAACACCACTTTAACATGTTTCTGTCTCTACATGAGATCTTTACATTTATTTATATAAATGTGATCACAGTATACATACTATTCTTCAACTTCTTTTTCTTCATCTCAGTGTTTCACTGACATCCTTCTGTGTCATTACATACAGATCTTCCAAAAGTTCTAGATTTGGAGTGAGACAGTTGGATGTTTTGGGGCCACTTAATCTCTCGAAGTCTCAGCCCTATCATCTTTAAAATGAGAATTCTAATCACACCTACCTCAAAGCATTGTTGAAAGGATTGAATGAGATAATGTATTTAGCTCAGAGTAAAGGTTAATACTAATGTTATCCATCTTAACAGCTGTATAGTATTCCGTTATATGGAAACATCATAATCTATTGGACCATTTCCTTATTGATGGATATTCAGTGCCCCCCTTTCTTTGTGCAATTATAAACATACAATACTGCACTGAACATCCCTTTACACACATAATTGACAACATGTACAATTACTTCCTTGGCATAAACTCTTGTGAGTGGAATTGCTGGGGTACTGGGTATGTGCATTTTAAATGAACGCATTGATGGATTTCTCCCTAAGAGATGCTGTAGTCATTTAAATTCCTCCAAACGATTTGTCTTTTAATTTTTCTTAGTGTTATTTGCTATATGGAAGTCTGTTGTTATTTTGTCATAAAGTTAAAGCTGTCAGAAATTTCCTTTATGGTTTCTTGTCTTTAACCTTAATAAGGTTAAATAAGTATTCTCATATAATTCATATTAGAAATTTTACGGTTGAAAAAGGGTTACATCTAAGTTGTTAATCCATAGGAAATATATTCTTGTGTGTGGTTTGAGGTAGATAAAGATTAATGAAAATTTATGTAATTTTTTTTTAATGGTGATTGGTGTGGTATACATGTATGTATAAGGTAGATACACCTCAGCATGCAATATCTTGTGTATTAATATTCTGATGCTTGCTATTTTTTTTACTCAGTGATATGTTCTGGAAATCTTTTTGAACGGGTGCAGAGAGATCTACCTCCTCCTTTCCTCCGCACGCATCATATTCATGGGAAGATTCTGGCAGTAGTTTGCTTAGCCCGTCCCCTGTTGATGGTCGGTTATAGTTTCCCATTTTTCACTGTTCAGCTAGAGCTACATCCTTGTGCCTGACTTGTTACGCACATGTGCCAACGTTTCTCAGGGAGACATGGAGAAGTGGAATTGTTGGGTCATGGGCTATGCCTGTCTTTCGTTTTAACAGACATTGCAAAATTGGCTTCTCAATTGGCTTACCAATTTTACATTCATCCCAGTAGTGTATGAGAGCAATCCTATCTATTTAAAATCTCACCTTTAGCAATACTAAATTCCCGAGTCTGTTTCCAGACTCTATTCTATCCTACTGCTTTGCCTGTTTTACTAACATCTCACTGTTTTGGTAGGCTTTGGGAAATCCATGAACCAGAACCAGGCCTAAAAGCCATGTAATAGTTTCCAGTTTTTCAAATCATATAAGACAAATTTTTTGTCTGTAATCAGCTCCAAAAATGCTCGAGTGAGCTTTGGTGTAGAGTCGTCTTCCCTTCTTTTTTACAAAGTTGTTAGAGTTTTAAAATAACTATTTGGGGAACCATTTTAAACTGTTTATTTAAAGGCACAGCTATTATAACTTTGACTAATGCAATGAAAATGGGAATTGAGGAGAGAGTAGAATATTTCTCTAATGCCCTTTTGAAATGAATCCTACCCCTTGTGTAAATGGGAAAGAAGATAGGGTCTTAAGAAGGTTTCTCAGTTCTTTATGTGCTCCTATGATAGCTGTCACTTCCCGCTTGGTCCCCTGCTGGAGTCAAAACTGCAGAACACTGGTAGGAAGAAAAGGTCGCTCATTGCTGCTGCAATGTTCCGCCTATTTTCTCCACCTTGAGGTATGGAGAGTGCTTTAGGCTATGAGAGACTACAATTTAAGAGTGAACATCACCAGAACTTGGGACCCAGGAGACACAAATTCCTAGAACACACACTGTTTAAGCTCTGAAGTTACACAATATACTTCGCCACCTGGTAGAAAAAATCCTTTCTCAAATTTCTTTTTTAACATTTTTTGGGCTATGATCACACATTTATTCTTCCAAGTAAACTTTAGAATTAGTCTTTAAGGTTAACAATGGTATTATGGTTTTTATTTTGCTTGTATTACATCTGTACATTTATTTGGAAAGAATTAATGTTTATCATATTGAGTCTTCTCAATCAGAAAAATGGCACGTGTCTCCATTTTTTACAATCTTCTTTTGCGTTCTATAGTAGCATTTTAGAGTTGTCTTTATACTTGTCTTTCCATTTTCCTAATTTTATTCTCTTCTTATTTAAAAAAAGTTTTGATGAAAATATTTATTTACTATAATAAATGTTCCCAAAGTCAAATGGTTTTATACACACACAAACACACTTGGTTGTTGTGCTAAGTACCGCTAGCAGAGGCTGTTAGAACTTTATCTCATTGTCATTGGGAAAAAGCTGTTTCCAGACACTTTCACCATGGGAGAAGCAGAGTTCAAAATTCTCTGTTCCTCACAACCAGAAGGACCTGCAACTAGAATACACAACTATGCACTAGAGGGCTTTGGGGAGAAGAAGAAGAAGAAAAAAAAAAAGAAGATTGGCAACAGATGTTAGCTCAGGTGTCAATCTTTAAAAAAAAAATTCTCTGTTCCATGGGAAAATAGATGTTATTTAATATCTTGGATACCTTTAATATTCATTTATATGAAAAAATAGTTCCAAGTCACTTAAAAATAGCAGACCTTGCCTTAGTGATTTTTCTTTAATTAGAGGATGTTTGGAAAAATGATTATTAATGTGGATTTAGCCACATTAAAAATATTCCCATGAGATCTGCTTCTCAATATTTCATTGTATCACATATCAGATATTGTAGAAAAGCAATAAATGCCACTTGTGGGTGATGGCATTATGATTTCATTTTCTTCTTTATAATATTCTATGTTTTCTAAAATACTTCAAAAAATAGTTTCAAAATGCCACCATTTCATCTTTCTCCCCAAAGTATTTCTGGATGAGAGGAGTTCCCAGTACCACCAAATTTCAAGATGGTTCCTTGTATTCTTGATGTTGCTGTAGTTTCTCATCATCCTGAGTAAAACTACACCGTCCCTATTTTTCCTGGAGACCCACTGTGGAACCAAGGCTACCCCAGGTTTAGCAAATCCCTATTCCAAGGTTATATAGAGACTGGGTTATAGTTCCGCCCAGAGCCCAAGACCTGGATATCCAGAGCTGGTTGGAACAACCTCAGCGTTTTTCTGAGTAGGGGCTGAATTGCTTCTCTCTCTATTAGGATTGTCTTTAGCTTCATAGGCACTGTCTGACTGGGAGAGGCTGCCCTTGGGCTAACCATGGACTCCCTGAACTCTTGCTCAAACCCTTATGGTGGCTTCAGATACTTTATTTAAATGGGATCAGAATTCACAGCAGCCTAAAAATCACTGCAAAGTGAGGTCACACTAAAGCAAGCTGAAAACCCAAAAGAACAGTCAACAGAGAGGTCATTGTTTGGAACTTCTAGCAACTCTCAAAGGTTCAGTTGGCTCCCATTTGCTGGCTCATGAGCCCTCCCAGGAAGTCTTTCAGAGTTAACATGTCTTTAAAGACGTGGGGAAGTTAAGATAAAATGTACACAAGAGAAGCAGAAACAGAAGGTAAGCAGAATTAGGAATCAAACAATTTTTTTTCAGTCTCCTTCCATGAATTTTGAATTGGGAGCTAGCATTTAGTTAATTTGAAGAATATTTCAGGTATTAGAGATCTGAAGGAGATACAGTTTCTCTTCTTGCTTTATTATGGAGTTCAAGTTCTGTTAAATCTATAAAAATCAATATGAAGTATATGTATTACATGACAGTTCCATCTAAAGTATCTTGTATAGAATATAGGGCAGATACAATGGAGCGGCCAAGCACATGTAATTTACCCCACAAATCTAAAGCACTCCCACATTGATTTTTTTGCAGTTTTCTAGCCCCTAGTCACTGAACAGAGAAAAAATGGCTTACTTTCATAACATGGGGATACTTACGGCTGCAAAACATTCATCTTAGTGCCATCTCATTCAGCACTGTCTTTTTGTTACCTTTCTCAACGGGCTTTTTTAGGTCATTTAAAAAATACTTGATTCTCTAAAATGTTATGACAAGAAAATAAAATGGCTTTTAAAATGTTCTGATTTGTTGATTAATTTTGCTCCTAAAATTATATTATCCTAGCGTTGTTTTTAATGTTTTAACTATTTCCAAATGCAATTATCTTGAAATAACTGTGAATAGAAAATTGTATATAACTGAAAAGACAGGCTTTCATAATGTATTAAAGTACCTAATTTAGTAACTAGAATAAAAAGGACACATAGAAACCATTTTTGAGACTGTAATTGTAAGTTAAGTCACTATTAATATGACATGCACATATATTTCCAGTTTAAAATAATTAAAGCTTTTCTTTCCCCCAAATGCTTCACTCACAAGAGGAGACAGTTGTGAACTTATGAGTTCATACATACACAGAAATATTCCATGGGATTCACTTACTGTACTTAACAGGAAGGGATCTGTCTGTACTGTTTGGAGCTGTGTAAAAAAGTGATATTTGAGTCCCTACACCCCACCACTTTCATCACTTGACCATTTCCTTGCATTTTAACCAGGGTAGCTGACTGTGAAATATGGTCAGATTAATATGTGAAAATCTGAGTAATAGTGGAGCGATGATACTTAAACATAACCAAGCCTTAGGGATGTTGAATGTCTCTAGCTGGAGCTGCCCTCTCCCACTTTATTTACTCGTAAGTATCATTAATACCAAAGATATATAACCTTTGGTGCCAATATGTCACTTTCTCCCTTCAAGTCTTTAGTAGTTGCATGCTTATCTATTTCAGTCAAATGTATTTCTTATCAAAAAAAGAGTGAGAGACCTGACAATACAGTGTTATCGAATTTTTTCAGCTGAGACCCACATGTCATTCAGCATTCAGACATGCTTGCACTTGATTGATGGATGGGTTTGTGACAAATAAAACTAGGATCAACAGCTTTGCACCTTTTCCCCCATCAGAGACCAGAGTAAAGCATAACTCTATAACAATAGTGGGATTAGGGATGCATTAGCTCTCCATCGACCAAAACCATCCATTCCCATCAATACTTCGCACGTAATAACCTGAAGCTATGATAAGGAAACAAAAGAAGGAGAAAAGGGACAGGAGAAAACAAATCAATAAAAAGAAGGGAATGTCTGAAAGATGCACTGTCCAAATGAAGATTTTTTTTTCTTGCAATGCTGGGCTAATGGCCCTGAAGTGGAAACAATACCTCACCCGGAGTTTTGATGGGGGAAGCAGATTGGCACATGGTTTAAACACAGGTTTGGCATCTGCAGATTGATATTTAGATGAGGTTTGTTTTTTGTAGGCCAACCAGCGCGTTGTAATATTTACTGTTAACCTGTGTCCCTAAAATTGCTCTTAAAGAAAAAGGGTGTTTTCACTTGAATGACTCAGACTGTATGGGGCAGATTCTGGGCGTAATTAGAACACTCCTGTGTAGACGGTTTTAATGTCCAAATGCTTAGCACCGTCATAAATATTCCGTTAAATACCGGTTAGTACGAAGAATCTTAACTGACCAGTTTACTGAGATTCACATGAAGCATATTTTTCTCTCTTATGAGACAGACTAATGCCCCTTTTATGAAAACTAATACCTATCCTAGAAGGTATTAGTCTTCTTACTTTTCTAGGTAGTTTTTCTTTTTTTTTTAAAAATCTTTCCACTTAAAAATTTATCTTCATTCTCAATTCATAGAATATTTTGATGATAATTTCATCATTTTCCCCACAAACAATGGACCGTTAAGCTTATTTATTCAGGTTTTTTGTTCCTTTTCTTTAGCGAGCATTTGATTTTTGTATTACTTGTCATATTTGTCCTAATTCACAATTTATTCTAATTGGCCATTGAATGGGCCAGTGTGGGTTTCTCCTGGTGAGGATGAACATTAGTGATATTTGTTCTCCTCTGCAGAAGAGGTGTGAAGGAAGGAAAAGCCCAAGTTCTAATTGTGGAGCCACTGATCTTGGGAAAGGCACTTCATCATTTTGCTTCAGTTTTCACACTTCGAATAAGAAGAGAAATATATTGTCTAATTCATGATCATCATCGTCACCACCATTATTAAGATTATCATTATCCTGCATTGACATGTTGTAGTGCTGCATTTCTTGGTTAAAGTTTGCAAAGTATTGAGAAGAAAATCCCATTTCGTTCCCTCCTTTTTTTTCTAGTTCTGTGGGAAGGTGAAAGGCCCTTCTCTTTATTTTAGTGAAAGTTAGAAGGAAAAGAGAGAAACTGCCTCATATCCAAACAAATGTGTACAAGATTCTGAGGAGAGGACAGTTGCTTCTAAACTATAGACCAAGGAATCCAAGAGATTAAAAGTATTTCCAGATTAAAAGAAAATTTAGGAATGCTTTACTGTTTTATTTGTAGAATAAATTCTAGTTTTATTCCTGGAGCTCAAATCTCATTTCAAGCAATGCAAAGTCTATTACATGCAGTTATGAAATCCACAGGATGCGTCAAGGCAGATTTTGGCTTGTATTATTGAAGGTCACCAGTGTAGTAGTCAGAATGTGGTGGTGTTTCCATAATTATAAAGAGAACAACTGCATTTTAATTATGACTTTTAGAAGTTTTCTTTGGGCCTAAATGGTTAAAATTATTAAAGCCACATACACCTGACATTTCAGGTCATATAGTACTTTATATATATATAAATACGTCATTATAGCTGATATTTTCTCTGAACAATCTCTGGCTGAACTGACAACCTTTTAGGTAACAAACCTGACTAAAGGCATCTGGTCCACTTTTCTGGCCCCTAAATTTGACCTATTTTATAATTGGTACAGTCCAGTGGGTATTTTCTTTCAGATCCTAAATACAAGGCCAATTTTGGGGCACTCCAAGTAAGCGATTTCGTGGGGCACCTCTGCTGAAGATAAATGAGCCCCCAACGTCTATTACCGATACCTGTGAGAGGGTTCATTTCATCCTCAATAAGACCACTCACTACTTGTACACCTGTTCTCTCAAAATTTAAACTAGATGCTGGCCTCTGACTCTGTCTACCTTCACAACCAAGTGGAGGAAGAGTTCCAGGGTTTTCCAGAGGCCTAGCCTTTTACTATAGAAGGACGTTAATAAGCCCAGTCTATGTTTTAATATAAGTGGGAGCATGATCTCTGCTACAGTCACAAAATATATATATAGTATGAGCCTGATTGATACCTTTTCTTAACTGCATAGTCAACTTTCAAGCTTTCTGTGGAAGCTTTATTCAGCCCTTTGACTTCTATGATCCTGTACAGAACTCTCTAATTTGGTTCCATAAGTGAAGACGCAAGATTCACATATATATGCATGTATATGGACTCGAGCAGAACAAAGCAATTCCCCCTGCATGGCATGTATAGATGGCACTCTCTGGATGATGTTCGAATATATGTTACTATATTATCTCTTTCCTTTATATGCAT
Organism: Equus quagga; assembly: GCF_021613505.1. NCBI lineage: Eukaryota > Metazoa > Chordata > Mammalia > Perissodactyla > Equidae > Equus > Equus quagga. The sequence continues at coordinate 39,713,729 of NC_060270.1, forward strand.
CCTCCAGGACAGAGTAAATCCCTAGAGATAATGTTTCTGTCTTGTCCAGGACTCGTTGTACACAGCCTACTACAGTGTCTGTAGGCACTCCAGAAATATTAGTTATATGGAAAGGAATACACATATATATTCATGGGGATAAATACACATATATTTCTAAAGGGATTAAAAATCATTAATAATTATTAATGTTTTGGACACATTCATACTAAAAATCAAAGCACACAGCATAATGTTAAACAGAAAAGTCTATTTCTCCGTCATTCTAGAATTTAGTAATGGCCCAAAGACAAGGAGTATGAAGATCACTTAGAGTCGCCGTTATATCAATTTGCTTAGCTGAAGCTTTGTATACTAACTCAGATTATATCTGAACGTAAACATGAGACATATTAAAGCTAAATGTAAAACATTGTGACTAGAATACAATATGTGAAGTAGGTATTCCCACAACTTGCACAGTTTTTCTTCTCTTTTTTGCCAAGTGCCAAATCTTTTCCTGTTTTCTTTCATATTCACAAAGGATCAGAGACACTCTAAGGCTGGTATCTGCAAACTACTGCCTGCAGGCCTGCCACCTGGTTTCCCAGGTAAAGCTTTACTGTGACACAGCCACGTCCACCGGTTTACGCATTTTCTATGACTGCTTTTGCACTACAAGGGCTGAACTGAGTGGTTGGAGAAACAGATATGTTTCTATTGGACTATTGGTTGGACTACGTCTTCCCCTTCCCCGCAAATCCATATGTTGAAGTTCTAACCCCTAGTACCTCAGAAGGTAAACTTATTTGGAGAAACAGGATCATTGTAAATGTAATCAGTTTGGACTAATTTGGACACAGACATGCACCCAGGGAGAATGCCACATGGACATGAAAGCAGAGATGGGATGAATCAGCCAAGGAATGCCAGATTGCCAGCAAACCACTAGAAGCTAGAAGAAAGGCATGGAAGAGAGTCTTGTAGCTCTCAGAAGGAATTGACCCACCTTGATCTCAGAATTCTAGACTCCAGAATTGGGAGACAACAAATTTCCATTGTTTAAGCCATGCAGATTTTGGCACAACTGCCCTAGCAAACTAACACATGGTATGACCCACAAAGCCTATTGTATTTACTAATGGCTACTTAAAGAAAAGGTTTGCCAGCTCCTCTGTAAGTCTCTGGTTTAATCTTGGTGGAATCAGAAGTAAGAATCAGTCATAAGTGACTTGATGGTGGGGTAAGGATCACTCTTCCTGAGGTCTTTTTGCTAGCTTCAGAAAAGAGTAGAAATGATGCTTGCTGAGTTTATTTGTGGATATGTTTTTAAAACACACACACACACACACACTCATGAGTTCAAGTCTCTGTATCCTGCTTTCCTATGAGGAAGTATCTATAGAAGATAGCGAAGAAATTGACTAAATGATTATAAATCAAGTTACCCTGAATCCGTGAAATCACAAGGTCAAAATGGTAATTTGACTGGATTTACACTTTTCAAATCGGAATGCTGTTCAACTTAGTTGTTTGCTAAGGCCCAACCTTGGCCTTAGCAAAACACTGCCCGGTAGTTTGAAGGTCCCTAACAATCAAAAATTTTTTTATGAGAAATGTCAATGATTCGTGTGTCAGTGGAACACAAACATGTGGTTTACATTTCCCTTGAAACGTGCATGAGGTTAGAATTAAAGGACTGGCTGCTTGGCAAAGGTCATCATTTGACAAGAGGATGCTTGGTTTTGCTGTTCCCATCCCTATTTGGAAAGCAGATGGAGGCATTTTGCCTACCTCAAAAAAACATCTCAGCCCTCTAGTTTGTAATTAATGAGCAGAAAGGAGAAGCCAGTTTTGGATTCTAAGGGGGAAAAAAGCATCACATGCTTAAGAATTAAAAATATTTTATGTAATTCAAGATTGAATATCTATGCATTTTTCCTCTGAAGCAATACTTATTTTCAAACATTTTCTTCACCTGTGATCCATGACCAAAATGACAAAAGAGACAGGGTAAAGGAAAGATCCCTGGAGACTTTCCTCATCCTAGAGAAAGAGCCTCTGTGGCATTTAGGAACTAGGTGTTCTCTTGACTCTTGTTCCTCAAAGTGTGGTCTGTCGGCCAGCAGCATCAGCCTTACTGGGAGGCCTGTTAGAAACGCAGAATCGCAAGCTGCTCCGTGGACCTCACGGATAAGAACCTGCATTTTAACGAGATCTCCAGGTGATTCATAAGCACATTAAAATTTAAGCACTGGTCTTCGTTTCTCAACTGCTGAGACATGGACAAGAGACACAAGTGGTAGCCACTCTATGCAGGCTCTTCTCTACCCACTGCATGGTGACAGTGGCTGGAGCTTGGCTTTTCTCTCCCCCCGGCCACTCTCATTTCTTTTTTTTAAAGATTTTATTTTTTTCCTTTTTCTCTCCAAAGCCCCCTGGTACGTAGCTGCATACTCTTCATCGTGGGTCCTTCTAGTCATGGCACGTGGGACACCGCCTCAGCGTGGCTCAATGAGCAGCGCCATGTCCGCGCCCAGGATTCGAACCAACGAAACACTGGGCCACCTGCAGCAGAGCACGTGAACTTAACCACTCGGTCACGGGCCCAGCCCCTTACTTTCTTTCATTTTTGAAGTCCTTGCTAGAGAAGTGAGTTCTTACCATGTGTCAGTCACTTTTCTAAGGGCTTACATATATTAAATGATTTAAGCCTTGAAATAAACTTATAAGGTAGCACTGTTCACCTCTGCATTTGACAGATGAGGAAACTGAGGCACACAGGAGTAACTTGCTCAAAGTTAAACAGCTTGTACACGATGAAGACTAGGTTCAAACAAAGGTGCTCTCGCTCCACAGGTCATATTCTTAACCACTAACCACCACACTGTATTGCCTCTCAGTATGACGTGGATTATGAAAACCCTGTTCTAAGTCAAATGAAAAGTAAGGAAGACACCATTTCCCAGAAATGACAGAGGAGTCCCAAAATATATGTAAAGTAAGAGAGGAATGTTGGGTGGTGAACTATTTCTTATACTTGTCCAAATCAGTACGTAGAAACCTAACATGTGTTAGAAATAGAGGCAGAGACTGGAACTTATAGAGTTTACGCTGCTCACAATTCCAAGTAAATTTATTTTGACAGACTGGAAAAACCTTGTCTTAGATTCATTTCAGTTCTGCTGCTGCAGACGTAGTTCTGTTTTAATACTGTTCGTGTAAAATGCCAAGCCCCAAATCCCTTGATTTTTCTGGATATATTTGGATACCCGGAGGGCACTTTATGGCATGGTCCTCAGGGTTCATTTCATGAGACTGTTCTATGGGACTTGTTCCCACCATATTCCAGGCCTGCATGTCTACGGAGGACTCAAAACTTCTTCTGGACCATTTTTTGGTGCACAGGCTGTCCGATTGTGAACTCAAGGAGCTGTGGCCTTGGTTTGATCATGTCTCTCTATCCAAATCCTTGCTCTACTCAGTAAAATCATTCCACCCTCCATGTGCCCCCAAAAGGAAGTGATCTCTTATACATATTAATGGAAGCCCATCCACATACTCATTGCCTCTCTCAGTGAAATTAATTTCAAACATTAGCAAGCAGATAGGGGTATATTTCAATGTGTTTGAGAGGGTCCGCTGAAATACATTGTACCGTAGGCTGACTTTGAGTTAAGCTGTTTTGGTCATGTGCAAAGTGGGGCTAGGGAATAATGCTTGAGCAGGTAAATGGTTCTACTTCCTGCTTCCCTGAGAAGGATAAACTTCCTGTGTATTCTCTGTGATCCACTGGTCCTCAGCACAATTCAGCATCAGTGGGAGATGTAAAGTGGTGGCGTAGTACAAAGAACACTACACTAGGACTTTGAAGACCCAACCCCAACTATGTCACTTATTAGCTACGTAAGCTTGGGTGAGTTATTTTAACTATGCTGGAAACTGGGTCAGTGATTCTTACCTAAGGATCCTTGAGAGAATTCAATGAGGTCACTTGTGTGGAAGCTCCAACATGAGGCCTGCTACCTTGTAAGTCTGCAGCATGCGTTCATTTTTCTGCTTTCTTGCAGCTGCTATCTTGGGACTTGGGCTCCACTTGAAGCACAAGTTCACACAACTGGTGAGTTCTCCCTTCTGTCTTCCACCTTCTTAATTCCTGCCCTCAAAATCCTCCTTCCCAGGACTCCTGGAGGACCTAGAGCCCCTTCTCATTGTCCTGTCCCGGCTTTGGTTTCCCCTTACCTCAGCCCCTGTAGTAAGATGCTTATACTGAAGTCAGTCCCATGGCCAGGAGTCTCCGCTGCTTTGAGTCTTGCACCCCTGACAGGCTGGGCCAGAGATAAAACACCAGCAGAGAGCTAGACTGGCTGGGACCAGAGAACTCAGGTGCTAATGACTTGGGTCCCATGTATGTGTGTGTTTTAGGGAGAAACTATTAATTATTAGTAATAAAATGTAACAATTTTATGAAGTACTTGCCATATGCTAAGTGCTTGACATTCCCTTCCTCATTGATGGTCACAGCAGCTCTGTAAGGTAGGTATTACTATTGCCACTTTGCAAATGAGAAAACTGGGGCTCTGAGAAGTTAGGTAACTTGCTCAAAGTTATGCAGCTAGTAAGGAGCTGTGGCAGAGAAAATGCTAGGTATTTACCACACTATTTTCTCTTCCTGGGCAAGTAGGAAGATGGTATTTCCCAGCCTCTCTTGTCATTTGGTTAGGCTCGTGTGATTTAGCTAATGGAATTGGATGGAAGTGATATAAGTCCTTTCCAATCCTGGCTTCAAAGGAGTCCCTCCAGGGTTTGTTTTCCCTACCAGGATGGCCTTGGAAGGCATATATTAAATGGCAGAGCGACAGGATAAAAGAGGACCCCCAGACCTTATTAGACTTATGACATGAGCAAGAACAAACTTACTGGAGATTTGGGGGTTAGTTGAGTGACAGACTGCAGTTTTGAGCCACGTTGTTGGAACACCAACGTCAATATCTCTTGATATTGACACTGATGATAGACATTAGAGAGTGAACAAAATATGAACAAAGAAAGAAAAGACAAGCTAAAAATGTGCTTTGGTCATGGAAAAATAATACTGAGTACAATTATTCAAGTGAATTACCACATAATTACCACTCAGAAAATAACGAGTAACTATTGGTAAGCTTTATATCGTTTCAGAGTTGATTCTCTATATTTAAAAGATGCGATCAATAAGTTAAAAGCCACACCCAATCTCAATGGTTAGAGATACATGCTCGATGGCCATAGCTGTCCTAGGCACACAGTCACGTTCAAACTTAAAAGAAAATTAGAATAATATAGGTTACAATAAGTGAGCAAATGTTAGAAGAAGGCCATTATAAAATTCCTAGTCATAATGACCCTTTATTGGGAGTGTAGGCTGACCTATATTATACTGAATTTTAAGCCATATACTGAATTATATATGGACACTCCAGAGGCTGTTGGAAGTAACCTCAGGCTTATCCAATATTTTGTTTTCAGTCACACATTTACTGCTAAATAGACTAGTTTTATCAGCCAGGTCACATGATCACAAATACCTGAAGGACACAGTTTGCAGTTTGTATGTTTTATACGGTACAAGCCTCTAATAGTCAGAATTATAACAGTCACCTGCTTGAAAAGTAAATTGATTGGAAGAGTCTCTTTCAGTATCACAAAACTCAGACCTTTTTTTAGGGACTTAAACACAAGAAGTGTATATTTGCAATAATAACAGCAAACTTACAAAGCACTATGGACGTTGTTCACTTGATTTTCACAGCAACCCTAGGAGGAAATGGAGCCCACAGAAAGGTTAAGTGACTTGTCCAAGGTTACACAGCTTGTAAGGGGAAGAGCCAAGACTCGAACCTGGCCGGTTTAGCTCCAGAACCTAGGCTCTTTAACCACTCTGTGCCTGCTGCTACTTCTCAACACCACTTCTATAGAGCTTCCTATGGGCCAGGCACGGTCGAAGCGTGTTCATTACTTTCTCCTCTTTTTGTCTGCAGACAACTCAATCTGACAAATCACTGTGGACTTTCACAAATCTTTGTTTTGGCCATGTTTCAGATTTAAACCCTTAGGGTCAATGTCTTGTTGCCACAGAAATTAGAAGGAATTTGACAAACAATCCAGTAGCTAGACTGTTCCAACACAAAGATTTTGCAAAGAAATTAACTTCTAGTTTTGGCAAACATAAATTATGACTAAAAAGACAGAAAAATATCAGAGTTCACAAAAATCATACTGTACATTAATGGGTATTATTTACTGAGAGTCTTCTGTGGGTCAGGTTCTAGGACACAAGGTTTCACTTCATTTATCATTATTTTATCTATATCTGAAAACAAATCTATGAAATACATATTACTTATTTAATTGAATATCAAATGCCATAGACTATAAATCGTACAACTAATTAGTGTGCTAGTAAAAAGGAAAGATTGTTGCTAACTAGAGACACACCATAAGAGTTGTAAGATACATTCTGATAGCAGAGATGTTAAACTGTGTAGGAATGTGCATCTTAACTCTGATGAAATATGGTATAATCCCCATATTACAGATGAGGAAATCAACTTCATGAGGCAAAGTTGCCAAGGATCACATGGTGAGCAAGTGGTTGACCCAGGGTGGACATTCAGGCTAGTCTGACTTGAAACTCATACTCTTAAACATTTGATAGAGTGTATCTCAATCTGTGTTTATGCTGCATGAAATAAAATTAAATATCTCTTTGTTGTTGTTGTTCAATTGATCATCAATATGCTGTAGACTGGTAACTTAAATCTCAAGGTGACTTTTTGAGATTTGATCACCCACCCAAAGACGCTTTACACTGGCCAATGAGGCCAAGAAAAAGAAACCAATCTCTACTTCATTTGCATCTATGTAGACAACTTCAACATGATAGCTTTCAAGCGACTATTTCTGTCTCTTTGTCCTGGAATCATCCCTTATTCTAGCTTATAATGAAAAAGAACATTTTTTTCCGAGAAAATGAAATCTTTGTTTCTGAAGACATTGCTTGGCCTGCTGTTCAGTTCACAAACAAAATACAATTTCTCTACTTTTAACAACTCAAGATGTTTCGTAACTATGTCATGGTTTGAGATTTGAGAACGAGCAAACAAGACCACATGAAGCTTAGAGAAGCACAGAGCGATTTCATAAAAATATTTTTAGCAATAAAGACCCACAAGACAGAAAAACAGAAAATGCATACATACTTGACTCAGAATCCCAGTTTTTTTCTTTTTGTTTTTTCCAGGAGGTGACAGCAGCTTTAAACATTGCCTTCCTCCTACGTAGGACTATACATGCACAGTACCCAACTTCAGTTCCTGTTCTAAAAGCACTATGAGCCATTGTTTTACGACTGTCTCTTGAGGCGAAGGGAAAATGTTTATTGGTAGTCTGAAAGAATAGGTTTTAATATAGGCATTTAATTTTCTTTCAGTATACTCCCTGATTAAAACAAGGTTTGCCCCATTTTCTATTTTTCTTTTAAAAACCCTCTTTACCCACTTAACAAAACCACATACTGACTGTAGCCGTGACTGGCTCTGACTGCATTGAGTTTAGATGCAGCTTGGATCCATCTCTCGCACTGTGTCCGGGCATTGAGTCAACCTCGGTTACATTGATAACATTTAACTTCTAGTTCTAAAAAAATTAGTTTGTCCCCCAAAAGGTTAAACTGAATGGTGATACAGTTTATTGATATATTCGGCTGTTTTTAAAATTGGTTAAGAATTTAAAAAGAAATGTACCGCTCCTTAGCAATTATTGAAATAAATAAAACATTTAAATCCACAAGGGCACTGAACAGTCAAGAGAAATTCACGTGTGTGTGTGTAATTCAACTTACAGAAGTGGAGGTTTGGGGCATTGAATGTTACTGCTCTCATCCATTATAATATTATTATTGTTTCTGGGCTATAGAAATAATATGCTCTTTATTTAAAAAAATTAAAGGATACAGACACAAATAAAGAGGAAAGTGAAAAACATCCCAAATCCGGCTTCTGAGACTGCTATGGTTTGAAGAGTTTAGGGAAACTGTTAGAGAGCGGCCGTTGCATTTAAACCCAGGTTTTAGTACAAACCACATGCTTTTTTTTTTTTAAACCACATTATGCTACTTTTTCATTGTCACTTTAAAGTATGCTCACTGGAGTTAGATCAACAAATGAACTTTGATTTGAAGAGGGGTTAATATGGAATATTCTGATAAGACTTAACGCTGACAAAAACCTAGCCAGAAAGGAAAATGTTAAAATGTTCACACACATCGGAAGCCTGGGCTCAGCTCCAGTTGTTCACACACTAGAATGAATGTCTGAGTTGTGCTGGGATTACACAGTCAGTTCTGATCTGCTCATTCTCACTGACGTGAGCCCTGACTATTGCTGGATACTGTGTGAGGTGTTTTACATAGCACATTTCTTCCCGTCACTCTGCAAGTTAGGTATTATCGGCACCTACTTTAAAGATGAGAAAACCAGAGCTCAGATGGGTTAGGAGGCTTGTCCTGGCAAATGGTGAAGCTGAGGTACATACCCAGGCCTGTGTGCCTCAAAGCGAACTTTTACCACTGTGATATCTGAACAATGCCGGGTCTCCATCCTCATGGAACTTAGAGTCTAATAGGAGATGAGATATTACAGAGATAACTAGAACGTAAGAGAGAACACAAAATAAACCATCCAAAGATATAAAGAGTGTTATGAGGATTCAAATGCCAGAGAGACACATCTAGATATGTGTGGGAGTTTGCTGGTAGTGAGAGGGGATGGATAGGAGGGAAAATGCTTCCCATAAGAGCTTGGATGGGAGAAGGGACCCAAAGGAAGGATAGAATTTTATAGATATGATGAAGGGTTGGGCAGAAGAAAGGTGAACCAGGAAGACGAAAGGGGAAATCTGATGAGTTAGTTACATGTAAGATACGAATAGGAAGTAGGGAGAGATCACGCTGGAAAGGTGACTTTGGCCATAACATGGAAGGTTTGAGGCTCTAGGGGAGGAGTCTATACATAATTCACGAGGCAGTGAGGCTCACTGGAAAGTGTCTGAGTGGAGGGAGACCTTAGGAAGATTAGTCAGGTCGTTGTGTGGAGAAGAGGCAGGCCAATTCACTAAGAGTCAGTTCCCTTGGCTTTTAGCGAGTAAGATACAGATTAGCATCCTCATTGTAAGGATGAAGAAACTGAGGCTCATGGGGACTAAGGAGTGTGCCCAAGTTATTGTTAGTAAACAGAAGTGCCAGGACTTCAGTTGAGTCTCTCCAACTTCAAAACCTACCTCTGTCCACCAGACCTAACTGCTCCAAGTGATGTCTGGGAACGGGTAGAGCTGCAGCACCTCCCCCCCACCCCCGCACTCCAGCCCTCCGCCAGCACTCCGACAAGTCACCTGAGAGCTCTTTAGGCATGCAGACCTACTGAATCATAATCTGCATTTTTACAGGATATATGCACATTAAAGTACTAGGCCACATTTTCTTCCTTATAATTAGACAATTACTGGAAAACAGTTGGCTACAAATCCAGCTGTTTGGGAAGTAAGTTAGGTAGTTTCCTCACACAAACGGTGAGAATCAACTAAGAAAAGGGGACCTTCTGGATTTTGCTCTCACAGAGAGGCAAACAAGTCGAAAATTTGGAAACTGAAATTGTAACTAGCTGTGCGGCCTTGGGCGAGTCACTTACCCTCTCTGAATTTTAGTTTCCTCATCTACATAGTACTTAGCCTGTAAGAATCAAATGAGATGCTTATCTGTGAAGGGAGCTTGTACACTGAGAAATCATTATAAACATATCAAGTGCGATTATTAGGAGACATAACTATAAAATAGTTTATTTCAAAAAACTAGGAAAAAGAAAAAAGGAAGGAAGGAAGAGAGAGAAAGGGTAAAAAGAAAGAAAGGCATGGATAATATACAAAAGTTAGCTGAAGGAAAACCAGCTTCACTGAAGCAACGACATGAAAAACGGATGGGTAAAAGCCCTGAGGAGACCAGGAGTCTAGGAAATCTAATTTCTGCTTCACATAGGTGTTTCTGAAAATACAAAAACCGCACTGCACATGGTCCTGGGAAGAGTAAAAAGGGCCTGTGTGGTCTTGGCCCAAAGTAACAGACTCCGGGTCAACAAAGCCATAAAAAAAAGTCATATAGTAATTAAAGGAATGAAAAACAGGTCATCTGAGGAAAAATTAGTATAGATTTTTAATCTTGGAGCAGAGAAGCCTACATAATGAATTAATAATGGGACATTTGTTACCAATTTATTGCATTTACCACAGAAAATTAAGATACATTAACTGATTTCAAGCAAGAGATTCCTTAGTTAGCCTAGACAGTGAGGGAGGACAAACACTGAACACCGTAAAAAGAGATTATGGACTCCTCATTCCTAATTCTTCTGACTGTATTTGTTAAGAGCCCACTATTTGCCAGGCATTGCTGGGGCTACACAGTGCACAAAAAACAGTTACTTCCTCAATTAGATAATAATTCAGCAGAGAAAAAGATACAAGTTACGATAATACAGGTTAGAAAGTGCGAAGTTCTATAAAATAGCTATAAACAAGAGGGTATGGAAATTTGGAAGCCAGAGAGCGTAACTTTGGATGTAGGCAGTATTACAAAAAGCATTCCTGCATAAGGTACATTACACATTTTTAAACTTTTTCCTTTAGTTTTCCAAGAACCAAGACCTGGATTTATTGTCTGCTGAGATTCTTTCTCATTTTACAATGCTGTGATTGTAATTAGTATGCTATAAAATAACTGATTAAATTTTAATACATTTGGGACTGTGGAAAAACTAAAAAGTTAGGCAGCAGTAACCCTGACATCATTTTGGCATCTCTTAACTATGGAAACTCATATCTCACATGATATTTAAAAAGTAGAAAAAACAAGAAAAAACATAACAAGTTAGTTTTAATTCAGTCAAACAATCAGTCAATTTATTGAGACATTAGCGTCAGTTGACTCTGTTGATTTCTTGGTCCCATGCCGACACAAATGTATGAAGAAAATATAGACGTACAGAAAACGAATCAATCCCCCTCTCCTTTCCCTCCTAACCCCTGCTACATTAACAAAATATTTCAGGGGCAGGAAGGGGAAGTAAAAGATACAGTATGTGCTGTGCAGGTAGTTTGCATGGATGAAGAGTTACAATTTTTTATATTGTTTATCAGGAAAAATCTGGAAAAAACTGCCTTTCCACATGTTGTAAAGTTTTGGCATATTCAATAAAAATTAAGTAGAACATATTTTAAAGGGTTCTAGCATATGAGATCTGCTAATTAATTATCCCACTTCAAGAACTAAAAGCTTAATAGCTTGGAAAGAAGAGAATAATGAAACCCAGAAAATAAGTCAAATTTCTTCTATTTTTGTAATTCCTCTAAGGCTAAGCAATACTCTTTGAGATAATTTTAGAAGAATTTAGTAATATTAGACATATTAAAGATATCTGGATGGGGGGGAAAACCTTTAAAATTGATTAATAGATAGAATGGAATAGACTGTTAGCCAACAATTTTTTAATGCAATTTTGCACCTCTGATATATAAACTGAAATTCTTTTTGGAGGAGTGTCAAATGCATAAGCTCTGGGTTTACTGAACTTCTGAAGGACATGTGCCTATAATTGGCCTTTCTCATTTCTGTCTTGTTAACAAGTATATAAATAAGAGAAGGCTTCAGTAATTGGCTCAGAGTTACTAATGAATTAATTAACTTCAGTCTATTTTACCTAACCTTTAATAATAAGAGTCTTTTTTTTTTTTTTTGGTCTAGCAATAGGTCTGACAGACTGAAAAAACAGACATGCAGCAAAGCTCTTGAAAATTAATGAGAAACGAGGAAAGAATCAATGTACATTCTGCTTGCAGAGAACTGACACAAAAAAGACACAATAAACCATGAACAAACACAGTCAGTTTAAAAAATAGGTTAGAAAAAGTGGGCAAATTCAATTATAGAAGTAATTAGAAGATATAGGGCAAGGCTGCCTTTTGGGACTGTGCCAGAAAACATGAATTAATATGAGTGAATAGAAAAAGCCCATGTAGTAATTAAGAAGCAATCACCTATGGCAATGAGCACCTGAAAACAGGCTGCAAACTATTAATTCAGTGATCAAAAATATTTTTAGATGATTAATATGGCAAATTTATTTTAAAAGACTAATTTCTGGAAAGATATCAAGACAATAGCACACTATTTGTTCCTCTGGCATTTATATAGCTAATTAAATTTTATAATTTGCAACAACAGTCATTATTATCGGAAAACAGTAAAAGCAATATTTCGCCTCTATTTTTTTAAACAGTGGTTTTAAAATCAATAAGCTAAACCCAGCTTCTGCTGTCCTCCTGTAAGTGCCTGAGCTTTGATGGCTACATTATTTCGATGTGTATTTTTCTTATACTCTGTGTTTCAGTAATATTAAGCATTTGAATTAATATTCACATTCTCAAAAGTTTTATGTGTTCCCATACTCGAGCAAGGGATTCCACACGCTGTTTAATTTCAACACTTATCAAATAAAAGCAGTTTAATGTACTATTTGCGCATCAAAGTCTTTCTTACTTGGTCAACAGAGGTCTGTTCCTTCAGCGCACGTCATTCCTGCCCCAAACACAAAGGCATAGACACATTACGGTGAAGAGAGCTTACAACACACAGAAAGCTAATGGCTTCTGAAATAGGTGATTATCAGAGCCCCGTAGAGCAAGAAGAGGGTCTGGCTGGTAATAAATAACCTCGCAATATGAATTATTCTATTTCCATGGCTTTAAGAAAACGTATATTTCATTTGTTGATCAGAAAATTCTGGAAAATGCCATCCTTTTGGAAATAACAAGGAGCTACTAAAACTAATCAGTGTGCCAGCAGGAAGTTATTGAGTACCTACTAAGGGCCAAAGGCACAAAAGTAAATCCTGAAATGCTAACCTTGTAACAAATGTGTGTGTGTGTGTGTGTGTGTGTGTGTGAGATTTCTGTTTGGAAGTCAGTAAAGAGAAACACTGGATGCCATGCTTTAGAGTGCTGGATTTTTAATTACTAAATTTGCTCATGGGTTATTGCTATTTTTGAGGTTAAGGTGCAAATTGATGACCTATAAAATAAGATTGAACTAGAAACTCACTGGGAGTCGCTATTGCAGAGGGCAGCGAGGTAAGACATATAGGTATTTGAGAAAAATAAAAAATAAGAGATTTTAACAAGATACTAGATTAAGCAGATATTACATCTGTCGAGTTCTTTCATTATCCGTATTTCTCTCATTTTCTTAAAACAAACTGGGTGCTTTCCAAAAGAACACATAAGAGGAGATAGCCTCTAGGAGAGGTCTCTCATTCTCTGAGTTTGTTTCATGTTGTTAATTATGAAAACTGAGGTGTGGCAACAGCAAACCAACAGCTCCTCCGATAGCCAGACAATGACGAGGACAGAGGGCTCCTCAAGAGGCAGGCAATTGGGAACTAGTGAAGTGAGGACAGCTTAGAGGTGTGGGGGCTGAGAGGGGCTGCCAGCTGAACAGGACCCACTCACCATGAAATGTTAGTGTGTCAATGAAGGGAAAAAGCATGAATGGACCACAAAGAAACTGAAAATGACTCAGCTGGCTGGACACGGGATTTGGCTCTTTGCCAAAGTAAGGTGTTCAAGGACACACACCCTAACACCTGGAGGGAAAAAAAGGCTGCCCCCTGATTTTAGAAAGAGGAAATATTTTGAAGAAAGAAGGCAAATGGTCTTTTCTTCAGAAATAAACTGCCTTCTTTTTCTTCCTTCCTTCCTTCTATCCAACAAACACTTTCGGAGTTCCTGTTTTTTGCCAGGCTCTGGGTTAGGAATGGAAAAGGAAGAGAGGAAGAAGGGGATATAAAGATAAAGGAGACACAACACCTCTTTCACAGCTCCTATTCTGGAGGATGGACAGATGTAGACAACTATAATGAAGGACAGTGAAAGAAGTGCAAAGAGGGGAGAGGGTAAGCTGTAGTAAGCGTGCAGGGGAAGGGGCAATTAGCTGTAGGTGACAGCGGCTCAAGAAAGGTTTTCATGGAAGAGGCAGCAATTACGCCTATCGTGAAGAACAATAGGTAGAGGAGGAAGCAGGGGAATCTCTGTTGGAGGGCACTTTCTCTTACCCTCCTAGCATCTCTAACTTCCTCTTTTTCAAATCAAGTTTATTTCAGGAAAAGCAAGTAGACAAGACAATCATGACTTGTGTGTATGTGAGGACGGTGACTGGGGGGAGGGGGTGTAAGGAGGAAGAGTGGGTGGTATGGAGATTTCTCTAGAGTTTTTAATATTCTCTCCTCATATATCAATCTTTTGCCTCCTCCGGTTATTTTATTTTTGAACACACTCTTCTTTTTCATTATTTAAATGATATTAGGGTCCTACTTGTTTGGAAAATGTGATCTCCCATTAGCTTTTATTTTTTGTGTTTGATGGCTTTGTCATTTTGCCAACGATAAGTAACTTATTCTAACTTACGGCTTGATGATTCCTGCAGATTGCACTATATTTATACATGCATCCAATTATTCCTTTAGTAATGTATCCTTTCCTTTTCTCATTAAACAAACATTTAAGTACTTAATACTTGACAAATGTCCTGCTAGGCATAGTTTATTCTTCCTTTGCTTCTAGCTTGGAAATTACACTATTTTTAACACGAAATGTGGAAATTATTTAAAACACATTGACTAAAAGATCAGACTTATGCACATAATAGTATCTTATTCAATGCCAAACATCGAAACCAATCTTGCTCTTGACTGACATACTGGTTAGTGGACCATATATACTGATCTATTTAGTTCTTAAAACGTTTTCAAAGAAAGCCCATAAAGCAATAGCCCAGTTAAGGTAATTACAACAGGTTTATCTAGAAATGGAGAAGAATTTCAGACTGCCATGGGTCAAAAGTTTCCTACATCCAAAGCCAGCCTTGTTTACTAGATTTGCAGAATCTAAGTCTCCATGTCTCTCCAGAGGCGAAGACAGGGACAGTAACTATCATGCATGAACATTAATTCATTCAGTGGATTCTTTTTTAAGTACTCTGATACGCACTAGGGATACAAAAATGATTAAAACATGAGACTTGCCCTTAAGGAACTTCCTCCCTCAAGAAGTAGATGAGTCAGATAAGTAAATCAATTATTATAATACAGCTGTGATAAGGTATAAAAGTGTAGTGTGCTATGAGAGCACAAAGAAGGAGCATCTAAATCAGATTGGGATAGTAGGGTAATAGGGGAAGATGCCAGAAGTGAGTTTTTAGGAACAAGAACTTAATGTGCTGAAGAGAAGGTGATGCATAAAATAGCATGAAGAGCTTGGGAATGTCTTTTTGCAAACTTGCAAAGTACGGGCTTCACATTAAAAGAAGGGTGAGGTGGGGTGGTTAAAGTGTCCTTACAAGACCAGGCTTTCGCTGCGGTTTTCAGTTCCTTGACTCATTTTCTTTTTCCTAACTCCTTTTCTTTCACTCAAAGTTTCTGGACAGAGCCATATAGAAAGTCTACTCTGTTGACATTTTAGAATTGGAAAGCTGCTGGCCTAGAGTGTACTGATGGGGTATGTCAAATGGGCATTCATGCTAATGACCAAGAGCACAGAGAAAAGTAATGGATGAGATCACAGTACACTTGTGTGTGCCTTGTGAAGTTGTTGACATCTATGGAAATGATTTCTTTCTCCATGCCAATGTTTTCTTTTGTCTGAATTCAGCCTTGAATGGGCAGCTTGTCGCAAAGACCTCAAAATGTTGTCTACATGAACAACATCAAGAAAAGGAATCAAGACAATTAGCAGGAAGAAAATTGATCTGAGGATTAGCTCTAGTGTACCACATGGTAAAGGTGCTCATTAGAAATGTCCACTTCTTCCTACTCATCCTTACGGAATCCGCTTAAATGACTTTTTTTTTCTAAGAAGCTTTTCCCGACCTTCTATATTAGGTCATATCCCTCTCTCATGTGCTTTCTTAGTACCCTGCAATTTTCCTTTGCTGCACTTAATACAACTCCAACTATCTGCCAAATTATATCATTAGGTTTCACATCAGCCTCCTTAAGTAGAATGCTAGCTTCATGAGGGCAGGAACTGAATTTTATACACCTATATCCACAACATCTAGCAGTATTCCTTGTACATAATAGGTGCTCAATAAATATTTTTTGAATGATTAATTTACTCTTTATCTCAATTTCAGTGCAACTCAAATTGAAATGTAGCAGAGCTACTAAGTCAAACCAGATTTGTAGATCCTAGAGCTAATGGGAACTCCCAGAAGTCTCTTGAAACTGCCACTGGCTTCTAGGAAAGTTCAAATAATGGGACCATGTTATCTCCTCTTATTGCTTTTACCTGGCCTCTCCCTATGGCATGTTGGCTCAAAACTAATCCACCATCTCCCCATTCATCTGTGTCAGGGCGTCTCTATTGTTGCAATTTGTTTTCCTCAGGCTAGAGCTTCCTTCATTATTGAGTGCCAAATGTGCTAGTCACTGTGCCAAGCACTTGGGAGAAAAACATGAAAAGGCATGGCCCTGAGCTCAACAGAGCAGTAGGCTGCTGTGTGAGTGGCAAGATTGGAGCAGGCTTCACCAGTCTCGAGGGAACCACTGCCTGTAATGACAGCACAAGAGCACTGCCCTTTTAGCTTCAAGGATTTGATCCCTGTTAAAACGCATATCACCCTGGAAATCATAACTCTTTTCAGCTGCTATCAACCACTTTTACCTTCATATGAATGAAAGATCTGAGGGCACGTTTTGGCCCAGAGGGTAAAGGGATAGGGAATAAGGCCGCTGGGAGCACGAGAGGAAGAGAGAGAGGAGTGCCAGTAAGTTGCGGAAGGGGTACAAATGAAATAGCTAAAGCAAGAGCGCCTCGCACAAGGTAGACACGAGGCAATGCTTGATGAGTAAATCAAAGATAAACGGCTTTCTTCAGATTGGTTGAGGGCTGGTGTTACCTTAGGTTGTTTCTTTAGGTAGCTAGCAATTTCTGGTTGAGAAAAAGTTTACAAAATACGAAACAGATGGCTCCAGCTGTTTGGGGTTGATGCCAAATCCCAATTACACTGTCACACTCTAGGACTTCAGAGGGAGAACATACACAATGTATTTTTCCTTTTTCTTTTCTACCACCACGAATTCAAGAGGATTTCCATTTTCAGAACTATTATAAGAAGGAGTCATACCCTGTTTTCAAAGGTTCCATGTAAGTTTGAGCTTAGACGCATATGCTGGGTTCTCTTAGCTATTCCAAACATTAAAATTTTTTTTTTAATCAAAGAAACTCCAATAGACTTGAATTGGCCATGAGAACTAGTGATGATGTTTCAAAAGAGGACAAATACCATACTGGTGTCTGAATACTAAGATTCTTTTCTGTGTCTGTGAGTATAATGCTTGCTTACACATACTAGCAAAGAACACAATTAGCATACTAATTTGATTCTCTACCTAAAGAATGGAAGATTCTTTTAACACAGACAGCTGTCCATGAATAGCTGGGTGACCCTTGGTCAGTTTTCCATCTGTCTTAGAGTAAAAAGTCTAGACTTAGGCACACATTAGCTGTATGACCTCGGGCAGCTTTCTTATGTTGCTGTTTCTCAGTATCTTCATCTGTAAAATGGAGGCACATCTAATACCTGCCTCCCAGGCTGTCATGAGGCTTAAGTTAAAACCTTGCTCACGAGAGATATTCCGTATTATTTTTTTAACTGTGGTCTGAATCTATCTATTCTGGGGAAGCTTGTAGTAAGCCTAGAATTCTCTACTTCTACCTGCCTCTGAAGAGAAAGAAGTAGAGGAAAGTTTTACTGAATTAGTTTTGAGAGAATTCTGCAGTTGTAGAGAAGTCACCACTTCCTCTTTGCCCTTGGCTCACAGAGTTATAAGGCTCCAAGGATAGATGCACAGAGAGAGGTAGGCAATGTCTTATGCCCATCTCCAGAGTCATTGGCAACTCTCAGAATATCAGGTTGACAGATCTAAATAACACCAGTTATAATTATATGACCAGAATTTCTTAATATCTTCCTATGCTGCTCTCCCTCTCCTGCCCTGTTTCCTTCCTTAGACCAGTGGTTCTCAACCTCAGCTACACATTGGAACCACCTGTGGGGCTTTAAAAAATACTGATGCCTGGGTCCCATCCTCAGAGATTCAGATTTAACTTGTCTTGGGTATGGTCTCTGTACTGGGCTTTTTAAAAGCTCTCCAGAGGATCATTGCATTTTGGATGCTGAAAATTTTAAAAATAATTTTGTTTTCAATGTAAATTCCAAGTTAACATATGTAAATAATACAATTAATAAGACAGAAATTTAGTCATGATACATAAATTAATTTCACGCTGTGAACAATATTTTGGTATATTAAGCTTATTTAAATCCTAGTTTAATGTAAACATACTTTGTCCTGCCCTGGCTCATAAATTTGAGGCTGTTGAACAAGCTGGTGTGAGGGGCACCAGGCTGGAAGAAGCCGAGCAGTATGACGTGGTCCTATCATTTGCTGAAAGATTCCTCAGAGCTGGTGTTGGTTCAGTGTCCTTTCGGGTCTTGGGTTAGCTCCAGGGATTGAAGGATACCTTGTCATTTATTAGCTCTGCCAGTTTGGCTGCCGATTTCATCAAATGGGTATTTTTCAACCCCAGTGTCATGAGACTGATGTGTCATGATTAGCTGTGATTGAGTTACAAGAAATACGAAATAATAATAAAGTTCTGGGGTTTTCAGACAACATATTTAAGAATTAATACTAGCAAACTCAAGGTTATCTTTGTAACAAATAGGATTGTTTTCACTCACTTGCACTACCAATATACTGTCTTCAATGGGAGAACATGGTAGAGTTACTATTACAATGGGGGACTGTCATCTGACATGTGTCCCTGTGGAACAAAGGTTGGGGTTTTGCAAAAACCAACCTCCCAAGTCAAAAAAGTTCCTCAGTCAGCCTCCAGTTTGCAGCAGTGCATACTAATGGTGGGTGGAGGGGAGAGCTGGACAAAGGGGCCTCTCTGTGTTCCGGTGCCCAGTGTCTTTTTTGGGGACAGAGAGGACCTTGTTTTCTTGCATTGGAGAAGGAAGCTTGTTTACAAGGTCACACCTAAGCCATCTCTGAACTAAAAATGGGAAAAAGGTCTTAAGCAATTCTATCAATCTTTTCTCGTCACAAAAAATCAGTTTATAAACATGTCAAGCATAAATACAATATTTTTAGGAATAATAAGGGTGAAAGTATTACATTTATGGGGGTTCTCTTGATATTTGGGGTAATTGTGATCTGACCAGTAATTTTAATGTCTTTTGCTGAAAATGAAGGAATAGGGTACTTCATTTAGTTTTTTTATTTGCTAACTGAACTTGCTGGTTGCACAAAAAGAGAAATGACCATTTGTGTAATTTAGACTAACTTTCTTATTTTTTTCTCCTTTTCAAAGTTCCAGAGCAGAAGGGAAAATGAGACTAGAAAAAGGGAGAAGGGCTGGAAAGAAACATGGTAAATACTCAATAAATGGTTGTTGGTGGTTGTTAAGATGGGAAT
Source organism: Equus quagga (assembly GCF_021613505.1). NCBI lineage: Eukaryota > Metazoa > Chordata > Mammalia > Perissodactyla > Equidae > Equus > Equus quagga. The sequence continues at coordinate 39,733,333 of NC_060270.1, forward strand.
GATAATGTTAATAAATCTCTTCTGAGAAATTTTTCAAAGCAGTGAAGTGTGGAAAGGAACATACTGCTTTGCTTTTTAAGAGTACTGAGATATTTTGAATATTACTTATCAGTTTTTGTGCTTAGAGTAATTTTTTTCTAGTAGGAACTTTCAAATGCAAAATGAAAGGAAGAAGGATTTATGAAGAGCTTAAGTATACTCAAATTGAAATCTCTTGGACCTTGATTTTAAATGTGCTACTAATTTTCCTTATTTATAACAAATTACTTGATTGTTCTCTACTTTAGTGCCTCGATTTTCATTTCAAAACTTCAACTTATTAGTGAGTGATATATGTGGAGCCTTTTGAGTTAAATGGACAAAGTGTCAAATTTAAGATCTTATTTTGTTAATTTATAGTACAATGGGATCAAACTGGGAAAACACCCTTAAAATATTTTTTTTCTTTCTTTTTCTTTTTTGGAGGAAGATTAGCCCTGAGCTAACATCTGCCACCAAACCTCCTCTTTTTGCTGAGGAAGATTGGCCCTGAGCTAACATCTGTGTACATCTTCCTCTATTTTATATGTGGGACGCCTGCCACAGCATGGCTTGATAAGCAGTGTGTAGGTCCATACTCGGGTTCCAAACCATCGAACCCTGGGCTGCCAAAGCGGAAGGTGCTAACTTAACCTCTGTGCAACCAGGCTGGCCCCTAAAATATATTTTGAGGATTAGGTTTCTCATGATCAAAGGCAAGTGAAGTGAAGGGCCACTTTCAGCTTCAAGTCAAGGTGTGACGGATTCCTATTTATTATTCCCACTAATACTATTAGTAACAAAGAGTTTCAGAAAACTCATGGATGAGAGCCAAGAATGAGTTGCTTACCAAGAGAACATTAGGAATGTTTTAGGGGTTCTCCTCTAACCTTTCAAGGCAGACAGCTATCCTGACTTCCCACAGTACATTCCACAGGGCTGCTTCCTGAGACAGAATTCTGCAAGGGGTGGTCTGACACATGGCATTTGTTGCACCACTCATGTTGAAACATTATATTTTCCTTTCCTTCTATTGCATGCTCTTTATTTTACACTGCTGTTTATTTCACATTGCTTTTTATTTTACACTGACCGTACTAGCCTTTTGGAGATAGCATATGGAATCTCCGGTTTTCATTCTGCAGATCATTTCTGGCTCTGTGGTCTTAGATCCAACACTTTTTATGAGCTTTTCTGTCACTAGAGACAGCTTTGCATTTTAATAAAGTTTCCAATTCTCTAGGGCCCTCTCCCCTGAAACAGCTCCAGCTCCCCAGGGCCGCTGAAGAGTTGAGCAGAGAGAGTAGAAGCTTTTGTGGACAGTGATGCCAATGGCAGATAACTCCAGCTGTCATTACAAGATCATCCAGATAAGGGGGACAATCAAGTAGGGCTTACGGTCCACTTGAGTTTCTCTGATTGTAAAACCAGCCATTTTTCAATTTAAATAATTTAAGGATTCCAGCTTCTCTATACTCTAAGGCTCATTTAGCCTCTTATTAGCTAACTGTTTCTCCAGTTCAAGAGGTGGAAGGGAAGAGTGCGGATTTTTGTTATTGTTAATTCACAGCAGTGGGTAGTGGGATGTAAATAAAAAATAAGCCAAACAAATTTGATGAGAAGAAAGAATAGAAATCCCTACAAGTCATCATAATTAATTTTAAAAAGTTAATTAAAAGGAATAAAAAGCACAAGAGCTCCATGGCCTAGCATGTTATCAGTAGGCAAATGACGGAGAGGAGGATGAATTAGAAAATCGACTCCCAGCTAACTAGAAGAAGAAAATAGAATAACACAGCTCTTAATTTTAACTTGAAAATCCCAAATTCTATTCTACGTCTTTTCTTCATAGTATTCTGATAATGACCTTATCTCACAGTGTTCCCATTGAAGGAAATGTTGGCAGGAGCAGGAGGAAATAGGAAAATGAGCTTGCAATATCCCAGAGGATTCAGCTCAGAACTGATTTCCAGAATCACCTGTGACACATGAATGACAGCAAGTGCAGCTAAGAAACCTAGTTGGAATAAGGTCTTCCTTCTTTCTCTCAGTTATAAGCCTCTTTTTTTTTTTTCTTTTAAATTTTGCAGCCTTTCCTTCTTTCCAAATCTCTTTGACCAAAGACCAGTCACCTACAATATTTATTTTCAACTGGTATATACAGGACTTACCCTTCAAGTCACTTACTTCCAAACAAGAAAATGGGACATTAGGGAATTGTCCAATAAGAAGGTGAGGCCCTTCTTGAACGTTTCAAGAGCATCTTTTGGCAGGACCACGTCTTATATTTTTGTGTAGGTGTTCCAGGGATGGGGCAGTTCTGGAGAACCATGCACTGTCTATGCCCATGGGCCTGACTTTTCCTTTGCTTGGGAGACACCTTCTGCTCACATGAAGACACAGATTCCCCAGCATAAAGGGCAGAGCCTGAGAGAGAAGTTCGGATAGCTAATTAGAGCAAATATTTCCTGACAGAGGTAGGACCGATGGTTACCATCAAGAGTTGAATCTGATTGAGAGATACTCCTTGCATTATTAGAAAGACACTGACCACATGTGGATTGTTGGCCAAACAAGGTCTTCAGCTGACACTTGGAAGAAATTGTCTTATATAGAAGGTAACATCAATACATAAGGAGTGACAGTAGGAGGAGAGACCAGGAAACATTGTGTTTTCTCTCCTTTCTTCCTCCCTCCCTCCCTCCCTCTCCTCCTTCCTACCTTCCTTCCTTCCCTCCTTCCTTCCTCCCTTTATCCTTTGTTTTCTTCTCTTCCCTTCCTTTTCTTCCTATCTCACTGTTTCTAAACAATAGCAGCCCATCTTTGGATTATTAGAGAATTATCATAGATCAAATTGCTGATGCATAAGTAGATCTCAGGAAAATATGGAATATCTCGATTCAAAGAGCAGATTATAAACTTCTGAACTGGTGATCTGCTTTTTAATTTTTCTTTCCCTCTTCTCAAATTTTAGAATTAGGAAAAACAAAACAAATATACCCAGGTAAGCTATGATTGCCAGAAACAGCTAATACTGCTTGTGCTCTCTGTATTTCTCTTTTCTTTTTTAGACACTAGGATTGTAAGCTCTGTAAGGTCAGGGGCCCTGATAGATTTAGTCATTACTGTATTCTCAGCATTTAGCACTGTGCTTAAATATTTGCTGAATGATGGAATTAATGGGATGTCTATTAATATCCTATCCGCAAGATGAGGATAAAGGATTGGTAAACACCGAGCCAGTTAGCATAAATAACATAAACCTTACCTTACAGGTCTTTTTAATTTTTATTTTTTTAATCTGTGAAGGTTCTATTAGAAGAGATTTTCCCAAAATGTGTTAAAAAATTATCCTTGAAGAACAAACATAGTTTTTTTTTTTCTTTTTTTTGCAAAAAAGGTAGGGAAAGTCTATGAAAAAATAGTTTGGGATACTCTATATTACACAAAGTTCAAAAAGATCTTTACAATACGATTTCTCACAGTTCTTCAAATACATATTTTCATTGTGAATTTCCTAGAGAGGACTATAGCATGCCACATTTCTGAAAATTATTTGACCAGTTTACTCTTATACACGGCACAGCTTATGGGAATAGAATTCCATAAGGCATGTTTTGGGAAAAGCAGCATCTTAATTCAACTTTATTTCCTTGAATCCTTTTTCTTTTGGATTTAACTCGTAATTAATTTTTTCTGCTGTGAAAGATACCTCCAAGCACAACAATGTGATATAGTTTACACTACCCAATATTTTACACTTAAAAATAAAGATGGTAAATTTTATGTTATGTATTTTTACTGCAATTAAAAATACTCTCCAAATATTATTTTACTAAGTAATAGATGAATCAATATTTTACCTAAGGGGCACAACGATGTACCCAAATTTAATGATATTATCAAATAAAGGGCTTGATTTTGGTCCACAACATGGTACTCAATTGCATTTACCACTTAGGTACAGTATCTTCAGTAAGTATTTTGATTTTGAACATAGGGCCATGGATCTCTTACTGTATGCTTTCAGTAATATAGCTTAGGATGACTACACATAAAGACCCATGACTGTGTAGGACAGTTTACTGTAGTTTAGGAAAGTGAATTTTGGGAATAAAAGACAAGAGATTGGTTTACAGAACTGACATTGTCACTGACTCCGTGTGCCACCTTAAGTAAACTCTAGTTTCCTTATCTATAAGATGGGCTCTGTTACTGATTGTTTACTTTTTCCCTTCCAGTGTGGGATTCTCATCTTACCTGGAACTCTAATAGACACAGAAGATAAAAGGCAGAGATGCTGTGGTCTCAAGGAGGTAAGAGCTCACTTGGCCTCCCTCCTCACAGCCCTGAGTATCCCCAAAGAGCCTGAGAGTTCAAGGGAATACAGTTTGAAAACCATGAAGCTAGATAATCTTTAGGATTCTGTCCAAGTCTTACACCTCCCACCAGGAGTAAGACTGAGGCAGAAAAGAATTTTTGTGTCCATATCAAAGCCTGTAAACCTCTGTAATTTTACACAGACCCACACAACATTCAGCTATTACAGAATGTAGAACACTGCCATACTACATGTGGCAAACATCTTTTGAATTTCAACATATATTTTAGATTAAAAAGAAAAAGAAGAAAAATATAACTAGAATGTACTCTTCCCTCAGTCAGTCACTTTATGGATACATTTCAAGGTAAAGATGGTGAATTAAAAATTGAATGAAAAAATTGTCACTGAAAAGTTGCCCATTTACATGGTTCTCTAAGACCCTCTCAGTTTTTAATGGGCAAGGTTTTGCTAAAAACAAAAAGTGTTAATTACATAAATATGCGTATTCTTTTCAAAGTATTACTCTATATCATGGTAAAAAAAAAACAATGGAGAAATGAATGCAAAATTATTTCAACAGAAATACTGCTTCTTGAACAGCCTTTAAAATTATGACATGTTTACTTGGAAAATGCGTTACTCATGAGAGGGTTATAAAAGCAATATTAACCTTCTTGCAATTTAATAGCAAAGTTAGACATGTAAAAATAAGTACCAGACGTGGTAACATAACTACTTTTGTCACGACTGTACATAGGATAAAACAGATATCTAAAGCTATGTTAAGATGTGGGTAAATAAAGAGTCCTTTAGAACACTCACAACACACATGCATCCCAACTAAAATCATGATGTGGATTGTTCTAAAAATAGTGTTCTTGGGAGTGAAAAACCTTGTGCCTTCTTTTGCTTCTGTTATTTTGGGCACTGCTGCTTTTGCAGTTTTGTCCACGCTGTCAGACATTAAATTTGCCCTTAAATCTATCTATCTATCTATCTTTTGGGGGCAGGCATTTGTTACATTGACATGCTACAAACGCTTTTGTTGTATCTAATGTGTGACTAATGAGTGATTGTAATCTATAATCAAAGAGGATGTTTGCTTCTGCAAAAAAATATAATTTATCCCAAAATAGCTTCTGATAATAAGCCAAGAACTCCAAAGTAGTGGTTAAAAATGTATGATGAAATATAGATTACAAAATTGCGCTTACTATCAAATGCATGTTTGATTTACAAAATGATTTTTCTGAAATTTATTTTGCTGCTGTAGTTTTATCATACAACTCATTACTTACCTAGTCATGTAATGTTGATGTTTAAAAGAGATTCATCTTTCAAATTATTTCATTGTTTTTATAACCCTAAAATATTTCATTAAAATCTCTCATGGAGTTTTTACTTATTTTAGAGAATGCTAGCTTGAGACATATTAAAAAAATAAAGGTCAAAAGTCATAAAGGATAATAGCTGATGGTTTTGATAATGCTAATTATATATTACTGAGAATAAAGGTAGAAAAGGAAATAGGAATACTAAAGAAAGATAAACATCCCAATGCTGGATTAAAAAAAAATAATGAAAAAACTCTTAAAATGTCTTTGTACTTCACTGTCATAATTCGAAGACATAATGAAGGCTGAATTAAAAATGTCAGTTTCTGTGAGTGTTGATAACTTGGTTCTTTGTTGGGCAAGTCAAAATGTGTCTGTTTGATAGGCAAAAATGACAGACTAAAAATGGGAGAAGTTGGATCTAAAAAAAGAAACACACACACATGCACGCACACACATGCACACACACACACACACACACGACTTTAAAAAAAGGTCCATAATGTACTTGAAGGAGAAGACCTGTAGGGTAGGAGGCAATATCTTTAGGAAGTCATGGAGCAGCACTAAAAGGCAATGTCCACGGCCAATCAAAACGATTTCTGTGACTGCTGGGGCTCTTGCATCTCTGTCTTTACACTAGACTGGAAACCCTTTGTACTAATTACCAGACTGTACCAGATTTTCTGGTTCAGTTCAATCCTATAATTGACTGACAGTGATGGGCAAGGAAGGGGAAAAATTCAGGTTCACCACTGCAAGCAGAGGGTCAGAAATGGTTTCACAGAGAGCTGGTCACAGCCTGGCACTAAAAGCAGGGTTAAGCAAGCATCATCAGCACTTTCTTCTAATTCTCAGGTTAAAAAGGAAATTAGGAAGAAAAAAATCAGTCCATGGCGGCTCTCCTCTCACAGACCAATTCTTAGCACGCAACCGTTTTACACAAAATGAATGGAGAATAGCTTTAAGTGTAAATGGTAATTTCAGATGTCATTGATTTTTATTTTGCTGTTGGGAAGTAGATATAGGTTGGTCTCCAAAATTCGAATAGGGTCATTTTGCTAAGGTTAACCAATCTTTTGTTTTATTTACCGAAACTAGGAGAAGCAATGCTGCTATTTCATTCCTGGGGCTAAAAAATCATTAAAGTGTAAGGCATATTTAGAAAGCCTATGATAGGTTACATAATTGAAGTTAAGCATTTGAAAGCCCTCAGCATCATAATTCTCACATCTTTTGCTTTTTTATAACTCAGATTTTGGATTTACTGTGAATCCCTAGTAGTAAAATGGTTGTTCATAAATCCACACTTTTTAAAAGTTTGAGTAATAATTTACGTGAACTTAGAGTTAAACCCCACACACATTGAGCACCAGATTAAAAGACTTAGTCGGCTGACCACCATTTGTTATTTACTTAGAACTGTTCTCCACCCACTTTATTTCTAACCAAAAGAGCAACCCTAGCTTCAGCTATACCAAACATTAAAAACGCAGGTGCCAGAATCAGGGTCAAATTGAGAACTCAGGCCGCTTGGTAGGTAAGTGAGAATTATGTACTATCACGTTGAGGTCAATTGACTTGAAATGTAATCACAGGTTAAGCCCCTTTTCTTTCCAGGCTAAAGAGTAAGCAACACCTGTGCCAGCAGAAGCTCACATTGCAGTTGACATAGCAGCCAGCTCAATTTTTAGTTACAAGTCAATTACTTACTGGAATAGAAAGGGAACATTTCATTCATTCCATGGATGGCCACTTTTCCGGAGAAACCTGTCAGGCTTTCTTTCTCCAAAAGAAGAAAAGAGAAGAAAAAGTGAAAGTTAAAAATAAGTGATATGTTGCAAAGTTCTAGAGCTAGGCCAGCACACTATAGAAGAGAAGTTGTGCAAATAGCTTACCTTCCAAATACAGAGGTATCTTGTGAATGAGGCCTATCCCAGCTGATAAGTCCTGGGACTTTCCTCATCAGAGAATCAAAACAGGTGAAGTGGTAATAGGTGATCTACACCTGAGAAGAGGGACCAGCTGACTGTATGAAAGGAGAGAGCAACTGAGTAAACTGTCTTCCCCCGGCCACAGTCAGCCCTTGTGCAAGGGGAGTTTCAAATGCACTGGCTATAGACTTTTGTGCAAAGCTGTGGTTCTTTTTTTTTTTTCCTTTTTTTCTTCTCTCTTTCTTTTCTTTTCTTTCTTTTTTTTTCTTAGTGAAGCTAGATTAGTTCATACAAAACTCAACAATACAGCACTGAAACCCATTGTTGATATTCAACATTTTTCACATAGCGGAACAGAATAGACAATACGGTATCTAGGAAACCATGGGCTGGATTACAAACTGATGATATCTCATCCTTCTGGGGGCCTGTAATCCTTTTTATTACCTACCACAGTAAAAAAAAAAATCACTGTGTGTGGGGGGAACTCTCTCAGAATAAATCAATAACATTGCTGTTCTTAGGAAAATAGGATAAATTAAAATGAAATCTTGCTTATAATACTAAATCCCAAAGTGCCATTTGCCTTTTATGCAAGTTAATGATTTTCAAACTTATCTTAACCTTTATGTGAGCTTCCATAGGTTTTAAAAATTAAATTATTTGCACATGTTTGCTTAATAACAGTACTCAAAATTAACTTGGACTTTCAATTTCTTATAATAAATACTTGGAAAGTTATTCATTTCAAAGCACTCAATATTGAGACTAAGTCATGAGGACAAAGTAATTTTCATTAATTTGTTCTAAAATACGTGTGTTGGGTTATTAATAAGCTATATTTATTTCCTCCATTAAGAACACACTGAAATTCAAGGTTTTGGGGGCTTACTTACCTGATATCTAGTTTAATAATTTTTTTCTACTTTTTTAGCTGCAAGTCTTTTTAATTTTTCATTTTTTAAATGCATCTCCTTATTATGCATAACTACAAAGCCATTCTTTACAAGGACATTATGCCTATTAACCTTTTCGAAAATCTGGTCCAATCCTTTTTTAAAACGCAATCCAGTTCCCATACTTTTCTTGAGCCTCCAAATGGTCTAGGTAGCCACAGAAGTGATTGTTCCTACCAGTTTCTTTTCATCACTTCTGCAATTGACCAATTGACAACTGATTGATGGTTATCTTTTCACTTCAACAATGAAAGAAATTACCATCACTATAGCTATGTACAGTAAATGCCTCCAGAGTAAATTACATGATTCTAAAATTCTCCTTAGCTCACTTAGTAAAACATCAACACAAAAAAGTTTCTTTTTGCGCCTCCTTTCCTGTACCACAGATTTGGCCTTTTCTGTCAGCTGCAAAAAAAGAACTTGACAGCTTCTTTAAAAACAGGAATATAAAGGAACTTGAATAAAGGATGGCACTGGGCCTGTCTCAAGCAAGTGGCCATTCTTTGCACTTGGAAAAAAATTAGGCATGTGAGCACAGATAAGTCCTATAAGAATACTCTAAAGACTATTCCCAGTGACCTTGAGATTCTCTTTCCTTCCTTAACCATTCCTGAACATTAGAGCGACGACAGAGATTCTGAACGTGGAGTCACCAACTTATTTTGAGTAGGTGTTGTTTTTCATTGAAAAGAAAACATCCTTAAATTTTTTAACTCCCTTACTGTACTGCTCTTTCTAAAAGTACTCAAACAAGCACCATTATTCTAGTGTCACATTCATCTATTATGATATATTGATGGACAAGAGCTTTAAATTCTACCCGCAAATCTAAACTTACTGCAAATGTGTATTTTATTCTCATGTGAAAGACCTGAATCTTGTCAAGGAAGGGTATTCAAACATTTTTTCTATTCCTGTGCAATTAAAGTCATTTTTTCTGGGGAAGTAAATATGCTGCTATGAAAGATCGGACTGATTTACTCTCTTATTCCCAAAGCCCTCCTCCTTTTAAGATCACATTTTTAAAGTGAAAAACACACCCAAAGAGACAGGAAATAAGATTTCTCACTATTTTCCTTGATGTCTTAGGTCCATAAAATTTGTTCTGCTGAACGCCTCAAGATAAACTGAACCACAGTCTTGTCTAGAGTGGCTGGGCACCGTTTGGAACTTTTTCTGCTCTATCAATATTAGGAAGTGATATAGCAATAAAGGAAAATGGATTCCATTTTCTTTCACTGCTGACTCCATCTAGGACATGTGCTAGTTTTCTGATATTTCTGGCCTCAATTATTTAACCAGACAATAAGATTTTATTAAAAGCTGACTATATGCCCTTTAGAGTGATAGGGTCTACAATGTACGAGAAATATGAGATGAGATCCTACCCAACAGAAATGGATAATTTATTTGGGGAAATAAGATATACAGTAAGAAATAGCTGCTGAACGAAAAATAATGTACATATTATATAGATTCATATGTATGATAGCACTATATATTTGTTACATGATACTTGGCATACAGCTGGCACTGAATAAATTTTGTTGACTTAAAAAATGATTTGTCATCTTCCATGTTACCATTGCTATATTTGTCAGTGGCATTATTATTCAAATATCCCAGAGGATATTCATGAAATGTCACTTTTATGTCTTTACAGTTGCTCTCCAAAGACACGATAGCCCAGACCTACAACAGGGCACATCTGTGTTAACGAAATTGCTTTCAAGATGACCTGATCTGCCCACAACATCACTGCTGGAATAACCTTTCTCCAACTCTGCTTTCACCATGGCACATCGACCTTGATTTTAGACCCTATAATGCCTCATTTTTTTGTTTATTGCATAAAGTCCTTGGAACTTCCAAGTCCAGGGAACTTCCTTGCTTAGTTCCCAGGGCTCTGCAAAATCTAGTTCCAAGGTAGCACTTCTCTGACCTCGCTTCCTACCAACCAGCTTACTATTTATTAGTAGTATATCTTACTATTATACACATGCCTATATGCATGCCAAGCTGTTCCACCTTTTATCCTCATCTTCTGTGTTCAAGGTCCAAATAAACCATAGTCTACTTTGAAACTTTCCCTACAGTAGTAGCTCATGTAGATCTTTCTATTCCCTAGTGTCTTTTCATTTATTGTCAACTTTGATGCACATTTAGCCCAGTTCACATGTCATCCCCTTTATGAAGATTTTCTTATCAATTCAGATTAAATGAATGTCTTCTTCCACTATGCTCCATAGCTCTGGGCACATATCTTTATTATAATACACATTATGTTGGATGTATTTGCCTACTATTTTCTCCAAGGAGAATTTAAGCCCCATAAGGAAAGAAACTGTATCATACATATATGTTAAAGTACAGTTATTGGCATACAGATGCTCATAAATGGTTATTCAATAAAGACATAGTCCTTGTTCCAAAGGAACTCTCAATTCAGGGAGGAGTTTATATTCGTTGTGAGATTAAGATGAAAGATGAATAGCTAAATAAAAAGGATTGGCAGTTGGAAAGATCAGCAGTTCCTTTAAAAAGAAAATTGATTTTTTAAAGTATTTAAATGTTTGTGTAATGAAGACCATCTCAAAGCCAACCGCTTAGAACATGGAAATCTCCCATAGAAACATTTTTAGACCAACCCACAAAATGCCTATTTGGCCCATAATTTAGCCAAGTTGGGTAACACAGCCATTCATTGAACATTTGCTAGTTTGAAACACTGTAATAAGTACTTTACATAAATTTTCAATTAGCTCTCAAGATTACCTTATGAAGTAAGTATTACGATTGCCATTTTACAGATAGGAAACTTGGATATAGAGAGGTGAACTGAATTGCCCAAGGTTACCTGGCCAGTAAATGGCAGAGCTAGGATTAGAACCCAGTTGTGGTCTTGCTCTAAGACTGCTACACTTTACATTGCTCAAAACTGACTCCCATGGTGCAAATTGTATCATTCCTCAGTTAATGATTCTGAGCAGTCTGTATACAATAAATACGAGGGAGGAAAAGAAAAAGAAAGAGAGTTTTCTATCCATTTGTTTATAACACAACCAGTCTGGGATATGTTAAAATTATTCTTTTCTTTCTTCATTCATATCCTACTGACCCAGATGGCTTCCTCAATCTTTCAGGTTCCCAGTGTTACTGTTTTTAAACTTCTCTAAGTATCGTGGATCGATACTTAGCTCTTCAAAGTTCTTCACACTCCACTCCCTGCCCATTCGACATGGCTATTACTTAAAAACGTGTGGGAGCGTAAAACCAACCTAGTCAAAGTGATTCTTGCTAACACGTGAATGACGGATAGATGCTGGATTCTTCTTTCATACAAGCACTTCACAAAAAATGCTCAGTAACCTAAGTGAGTATGTAAGGATTAAAATTTCAGGCCTTGAAGCTATGTAAGTAAAGCAGATATTTTCCACAGAAACCTTAATGTATGAGCAGAAGGGATTTTGAGACACATGTGATGGTGCCGTGTGTGAGATGTAAGAGACTGTGCAGGCAGGCCAGCGGTGCCTGAGAATGAGCTTCTTTAATGATTTTTAATTTGGGAGGAACAATCATCAATCGTTTTGAGAGTATGTTGAAGGCTATGGGCTACCTCCCCAGTTACATATGATCTTTTTGCGTATTACTTCATGAAATTTATAGACCTTTGAGGAAACCATGAGGTTGGAGGTTAAAAAACTCTGCCCAAAGCTGCTTCTTTGTGTGTCTGTGTATGTGGGGGGTTCTTTCTCTTTACTTCTAAGCAGATGGATCTTAAACATGATTTCAGGTTAGAAATTAACTAGGGAGGCCACCATCAGACACTCTGATGTAAAAGGTCTGTAGTGGGTCCCAAGTGGCAGTACTCCAAAAAAAAGCTATCCTAGTGATTCTGGGATGTGGTACTGATGTGCAGCTAAGTTTGAGAACCATTGTTCTAAGCCAGTGGTTCTCAAAGCATTGCCCTGGACCAGCAGCATCGGCATCACTTGGAAACTTATTAGAAATACAAATTCTTAGACCCACCCCACACTTACCAAACCAGAAAACTCTGGAGGTGGACTCAAGAAATCGGTTTGGTTTTGTTTTTTTAAAGATTGGCACTTGAGCTAACAACTGTTGCCACTCTTCTTCTTTTATTTCTCTCTGCTTTTTCTCCCCAAATCCCCCCCGTATATAGTTGTATATTTTAGTTGTGGGTCCTTCTGGTTGTGGCACGTGGGATGCCACCTCAACACGGACTGACAAGCTGTGCCACGTCCATGTCCAGGATCCGAACCAGCGAAACCCTGGGCCGCTGAAGCGGAGCGTGTGAACTTAATCACTTGGCCATGGGGCCGGCCCCATCAAGAAACCAGTTTTAACAAGCCCTCCGGTAAATTCTGATGCATGTTAAAGTTTGAGAACTGCTGTTTTTCTAAGTTGTTGAACTTCTAACTCCTGAACTTCTAAGCTGTTCGCAACCTTCAGACCTTCAAGTAATGACTCCGTGCAGTGGCCTCATACCTGCTTGGCTCTCAAGGCCAGTAGGAGCCACTTGTGAATGAGGGGTTGCTTTAATTCATGCATAGCTTGAGAAGGATGAGAGCACAGAAGCAATCACCCTGTCAGGACAAGAGATACAGACTTGAGAAACATTGTAACTGAAATGGCAGTTTAAACCAGCGGAGTAGAGGAATTACCTGAAAGTATGTAGCATATACAGTGAGAAAATTACCACAAGGGCAGCAACTCAGAGAATACCCACAGTTTTGAGTTAAGAAGGGGAAGAAACATTGGCAAAGGAGAAAGACAACTGGCAGAGAGACAGGAAGGGAATCTGGACAATGCAGTGGCTTAGAAACTCAAAGATAGGCTGATCAATCAGCAATTTCAAATGATGCCTGACATTGCTTGGGTTGATCTTAGAAAAGGACAAAGGAGTTGGCTAGAAAGAAGTTATTGATAACCTTTGATTGAGGAATTTTATATTGGGTTGGAGGAAAAGAGAGACTGTAGAGATTCAGAAGAGAATGGGAGGAGAGGAATGAGATGCAGTGGCTATAAACAACATCTTTGAAGACTTTGGGAAAGAAGGAAAAGGGTATGATTGGGAGCAGCAGCTCAAGGAAGCCACATAAAAACAGGAAAAGTATACATATTTTAAAAACGAAAGGAAGACTGTATTTTTACAACAGGAGGGGAAAAGGAGATATCGTAACAAAGTCACGTGTATGTATAAAAGGAGTAAAAGGACTCAGTTGCCTTTAGGAGTGGAAAAAGAAAGGAAAGATGGAAGGATTCATGGGGGAGAACAGTTTATGAAAGTAAAGATGATGGGGTATGAAATAGGTCATGCCTGATGGCATCAAACTTCTTTCTGAAGTAGGAGTAAAATAATTTACTAAGGCTTTAATTTTTTTTTCTTTTTTTGGATAAGGGATGGCAGAAGGTAGAGGTGCACAGGGATTTAGAAGAGGAAAAAACTAGAATGAGAAAATATGCATTTCTGTATGACTTGGCACTGGCTACCTCTTCTTACTTCCAAGTTTCTATTTTGCATAATTCTATAATGTTAACTCTCTCCTGCTTGACTTAGTTTTCCTGATTTTTCAGTGCCTCTTTTTCTACGTGCTCCATAGCAGGTCATGGTCCCCAGAGTTTGCCCTGAACCCTCTTCTCTTTTCAGTCGTCACTTTCTCCTCGGACATCGCTCCCATGGCTTTATCAATTTGGTTACCAAATTCAAAGCCAGCCCTAATCTTTCTCTTGAGTTCTAAATTCATATTTAACTGTCCACTGGACATTTAGTACCTCAGCTTTACTACGTTTAAAATCAGATTCTTTCTCTGCTTCACTGTGAACCAATGCAAGCATGCTCCTCTGTCTTCAGCATGCTTCCCCATTAATTACTGTGGTCTCCAAAGCAAGAAGTCATCAATGACCTCTTCTCATTCATCAATTCTGATAACTAATAATTGTTCGATTTTATTAATTGTACTTTTAAAATATTGCATCTTTTAAAATTCAGATTTCAAAGTTTCATCCTCCATTGTCTCTCACAATAACTTTCTACCAGATCTTTTGGCTTTTAATTTGTCCCATCCTCCATTTCACAGAGATGTCATTCTCAAATGCCGGTCTGTCTATGTCTCTCATATTTCATGACTATCCATTTCCTATAGCTATGGTTTTCGAACTGTGTTCTGGAATCAAAGTTTCCCTAGAGTGCTTTCAAAGACTCTAAAATCAAACTATAAATATGATACTGAAAATGCACTTATATCATACAACAAAGTCTATTATGGAATCATACATGATAGAGATGCACATGCCAGTGGAGAAAAGTGTACTAATAAATAGACTGTTAGAGAAAGACAGTTGACAGCCTTGTCTTATAACACATCCAGAGAAAATTCCAAAAATATGCATCTATGATGCTTAGGAATAAGCGTGAAGGCTGATACCTCAAGAAAACTTCCCAAACCAACTGGGCCGAAGTATAAATACTACCAATTCTTCTATTTTGCATGCAATAAGAGAGATGTATTACTAATAAAAAACATAATACAAACATAGGAGAAAGTACTTAGATCAGCTTTGAAACATCAGGTCTGGTGGGAAGAATGTGGAAAGATGTATTTGTACTCCTGGCATAAAAGCAGTGGTAGGGAAAATAGCAGGCACAGAGATTTTGTATCAAAGCTATCACTGAAAATACGTTTGAGGAGTTATCTAATTTGCATAGAGAAGCATTAACCCTTAATAAAATGTTTTCTTTTCAAAGCAGTTTTAGTTTATTCTACACAGATCACCAATTTTACTAAAGCATAGCTTTTAAATAAAAGACTGCTCAGACTTATTTTTTATGCACTTATATTTTTAAACATTTATTAACTGCCTAGTAGGCGCACTGGGTAATATAGTGTGAATTTCATAATTTACTTTTTTGTAACTGAAATTTGCCATTCCTCTCCCAAAAAGTGTTGGTGTGACTATTCCAAATGAACAATAATCCACACTTAGATAAATCTTTCTCAACTGTACAATAATTGTGTCAGCTTTCATATCTTTCTGATAACTGTTTATCAGCTGAAAAGCCAAATTTGGTAATGCTTACCACGACAGATGAAGGGCAAGTGATGAAAAAGAAACAAAGTTAAGACTCAATGTATATAAAACAAAGTAAGTGGGAATCTTTAAAAGTTAAATATTTGACCGCATTATATTTTATCAGTTTCAGTATCTATTACAACATCTCCCCGCCCCCACCCATCTTCTAGGCTTCCTTTTACTTTAAGTTGTGTACTTCTATATGCTTAAGGTCACACCCACGTGACTCGGGCTGTGTGTGTGTGTTTTCCAAGAAAAGTGATTAAAAGTCTGAGTTCTAGAATTAGACTTAGGTTTGATTAACAACTCTGCCACTTACTAACTTTATAACTCCAAGATTAAACTCTTGGTGACTTAGTTTTCTCATGCATAGAAGAGAATCATACTAATAGTGGTAGCTGCCTCATTTAATCGTTAGGGGAAATAAATAACAGAATGTATCTGAAACACTTAGCCTGACATACAATAAACTAAATTTCAATTAGTTGTTGTTATTACTGTTGTTACGTTGTTATTCTTTACCTACTCCTATTCAAGAGTCAGTTCAAATAACCTCCTCCCTTCTTGAAGTGGCCATAGCTGGGATGGAATGTGGATTAGACCTTGAAGGGGAGACATGGTCCAGACTGCTGCGCCACGAAGGGAGAGAAAGCAGGTGGCGAAGAGAACAGGTCCTGCCACATGCATTCTGTACAGCTTTAGGCAGGTGACTTAATCCCTTTTAATCTGACTTCATTATCTATAAAATGAGGTTAATAATTACAAATTTCTGCCAAGTTGTTTCGGGAAAAAAATAAGGTAGCCTATGGGAAAGCTCCTAACCCAGTGCCTGGCACTTAGTAGCAGCACCAGTTTCCTCTCCTACTGTCAGCCAGACCATCTGCTTCTTCTTTTCCCTTCCTTGCTCTGCTTGAACCCTAGTTGGGGCCCTTTCCTTAGGCTGCACCCACATTTAATCTCCATACACAGCCGCCAGGGACTCCCTGTAACTGAATCGCTTTCTCCTCATCAGAGTGGACACCTCTACTGAAAACAAACTCTGTGTCTCCGTAGAATAGGAAAGAAACTGGCAACATTGTCATCATCATCATCATTTCTTGAAGCATCTCTTTAAAATGTCCTGTAGACTCGCTGAAAAGGCATCTTCTTTTTACTCACCTTATTGTTTTCATTATTTTTGCCCTCGAGCAAGCATATTCAACAATTAAAACAAGTTGGATTCAAGCTTTTTCAATGTTTTGATTAAGATTTTATGTTCAGTAGTCAGTGGTATGTAATTTTGGAAGTGTGATGCCAATTTTAATTAATTTTCATAGGTTTGCTAATTAAAACAATTAAGAGGTAGAGCTTACCCATTGGAAAAATAATTGGAGGATCTCTTGAGTGTTATCCTTGAGGTTTCACATAAGCACAAAATGGTGTAAATTTGTTTTAAAAATAGCTATAAATCTGAAAGAAGTAATTATAATATCAAACCAAAGTTGTGTCTGCATTTATTTTTCTTAAAAATAGGAGATAAAATTTTCTTTGAGCTTCTGGAAGCTGCTTCTGCCTGCCTTTTACTCATGATGGTGGTAATAATTAGGAATAACAGCAGACTATTTTTTCAATAACAGCATGATATGTAACGTTTAAACTTTGGAGATAAATGTCGACAAGACACAGTATTGAGAGATGAGAAAATGAGGAAAGAAACATTGAGAAAGCTGAGGGAATGGTAGGAGAAATATCTAATGTTAATTAAACCACTCTACTGCCAACAGGAGGCAGTCCTTGAAATAAATGAGTTTCCAACTTCTTTGAAGTCACAGACCTTTAGAGTCAAAACATATTTCCTAGACACTTAACACAAGACATAATCCTTGACAGTAGTAGGATATTATAGGAGTGAATATGCACAGAAGAAGGAACAAGATACAGGATACTCAAGCAGTTTAGATTGTGGTTAAATGCAAGAACTCTGGAGTCACACTGTCTAGGTTTTAATCCTTGCTCCACCTCTAAAATAGGGATATAGAGCCTATCCCAAAGGGTTGTGGTAAGGATTAAATGAGGAAATATATGTAAATGACTTAGAACAATGCTCTATCCAAAATAAAAGCTAGTTATTTTTATAATTATCCTCACTCACATTTGAAATAGGAAAAACTTAGTAATCGCCCCAAGACACTCCAAGTCAATCTCCACTGGTGTAGTTTACCCAAATGATGTTGTATACAATCTTGCAGAGGCCCAGAGTTTTGGGGAACAAGGATTCAAAACCTCAGTCTATTTACCAGGAGTCTTAAAAATGTTAATACCCTTTGATTCCATTATTTCCCTTTAAGGAACCTAGCCTAAGGAAATGATAAAAATATAAACAATCATATATAAAGATATTCACCACAGCATTTTTTAAAAATAAAACTTTGGAAAATCTAAATGTCTAAAAATAAGGGAATAAATAAGAAATTATTTAAGTAGATGATGGTATATTTATAAGATGGAATATAAACAACCATTAAAAATATTGGCCTCTGGTTATCTTTCATAATGAATGTTAATTACATGCAAAAATGCTGATGGTATAATGGTAAGTGAAATCAGCAAAATATATAACTGTATTTATATTATGATCTTGACTATCTAAAGATATGTCTAGAACATACCTTTGAAAAACGCACTAATAAATTAACATTATTTCAGAGGGTTAGAAAATGGATCAGCAAAGTTTTTCCGTAAAGGGCCATGTAGGAAACATTTTAGGTTTTGCAGGCTGTATAGTTTGTCACAACTACTCTGCTGTTGTGGAGTGGAAAGCAGTCATTGATAATAACAAACAAATGGGTCTGGCTGTGTTCCAATTGTTTACAAAAAACAGGTCATTGGCCTGCTGGTCATCATTTGGCAACCTCTGGGTTAGATTTATAGATATATTTATTGCCTTGTTAAAATATTTTTCTCTACATTCTAAATTTTCTACACTGAGAAAGGCACAAATTACTTTCATAATCTAAAACAACAAGTGCTATAAAAAGTAAAATAACTTTTGCTATGAAGAATAGGAAACACCATAGATAGTTAGAAGTGGCTATAATAGACTTCTCTAATTTAAAAATGCATATTAGGTCACGTCAAAAATGACATGTTCAAAAATAAAAGCCTCCAATGCTTCCATATCACACTTAGAATGATGTCTGAAATATTTTACCTAGCCTGCAAGGCCTAAAAGATCTGGCCTCTGGCTATATCTCAGAATTCGTTTCCTACCACTCTCTCTTGATCACCTGCTCCAGCCATGCTTGCGTTGGCCTGGGGCATTGGGGTTGAGCATTTAATACAGACTTTCATAAACAGATAGTAGTACCACGAGCTTCCTCATCTTCTCAGACAATCCAAGGGCCCCGGAAATAACTTTAAGAAATTTACTCAATCTTCTAAATTCTTAAAAAAAAATCTAGGTATTTGTATTTTGTACATAAAATATCCTAGTATTTGATTCAGTTTTCTGTATTTTTCATCCAGTTATTTGTATTAAAAAAATACAGCCTATGGCAACAGAAAAAGATCCAGACTCTTACAGATAGATGATTCTTTTTTTTTTTAAGGTATCCTTTCTTTATTATTATTTTTTTTTGTGGTTGAGGTAACATTGGTTTATAATATTATATAATTTCAGGTGTAATATTATATAATTTCAGGTGTACATCATTACATTTCGATTTCTGGGTAGGCTACATTACGGTCACCACTCAAAGACTAATTACCACCTATCACCATAAACATGTGCCCTGTCACCCTTTGCCCTCCTCCCTCCCCCCTGCCCTCTAGTAACCATCAACCTAATCTCTGAATCTATGTGCTTGTTTGTTGTTGTTGTTTTTATCTTCTACTTATGAGTGAGATCATACAGTATCTTACTTTCTCCAGCTGGCTTATTTTACTTGGCATAAGGCCCTCAAGGTCCATCCGTGTTTTCAAAAATGGCAAGACTTCATCTTTTTTTAATAACTGAGTAGTATTCCATTGCATATATCTACTATATCTTCTTTATCCATTCATATATTGGTAGGCACTTAGGTTGTTTCCAAGTCTTGGCTATTGTGAATAATGCTACAATGAACATAGGGGACTGAAATCATAAATTTCTAGAAGAAAATATAGGCAGTACACTCTTTGACATTAGTCTTAGTAGCATCTTTTTGAATACCATGTCTCACCAGGCAAGGGAAACAGGAAAAATAAACAAATGGGACTACATCAAACTAAAAAGCTTCTGTACAGCAAAGGAAGCCATCAACAAAATGAAAAGACAACCTAACAAGTGGGAGAATAATTGCAAACCATATATCTGATAAAGGGTTAATATCCAAAATATATAAATAAGTCATACAACTCAACAATAAAGAAATAAACAACCCAATCAAAAATTAGGCAAAGGATCTGAACAGACATTTTTCCAAAGAAGATACACATATGGACAACAGGCACATGAAAAGATGTTCAACATCACTAATAATTAGGGAAATGCAAATCAAAACTGCAATGAGATATCACCTCACACCTGTCACAATGGCTTTATTCAACAAGAGAATTAACAAGTGTTGGAGAGGATGTGGAGAGAAGGGAGCCCTTGTACACTGCTGGTGGGAGTGCAAACTGGTGCGGCCACTATGGAAAACAGTATGGAGATTACTCAAAAAATTAAAACTAGAACTACCATACAATTCAGCCATTCCATTGCTGGGTATTTTATCCAAAGAACACGAAAACACGAATGTGTAAAGGAGACTCTTGATTGAGCAAGAGTCTGAACAAGTATAAGGAACACAAAAACACCAAATAACCTCAGATTTTATTTTTGAATTTAGAAAACTAAAATTTTATAGAAAGCCACAGATAATTTATTTTCCTTTTCCCCTTCCCTTTTGTGTATCCATGTTACCTACCCTTGATCTTGGGCACATCAATACACAATGTACTGATCAATATATTTATCAAACTTTTTAAGATTTTTGCCAAGCTGGTATAAAAGGAATGTTTTTATGGTTTTAATTTGCATTTCTTTTATTACGAGAGAGTTTAAGCACATTTTTATATGTTTAAAAGCCATTTATGTTTCCTAGTCTGTGACCTGTATTCATAACCTTTGGTTTTCCACCATCTTTTAGTCGTCTGTTTCTTAGTATGCTGTAGGAACTTTTAATATGTTATGGAAATTAGCTTTTGTCTGTCATGTGTGTTGCAAATAACTTTTCCATTTTGTCTTTTGATTTTATTTATATATTATTTACTTACTTACCTGCCTATACAGAAATTTTAAAACTCTTTACTGTCAAATTGATAGGTTTTTGTTGAAGTCTGAAATTTATGTCCTGCTTTGAAAGATCTTCCCTACTCCAAGATTGTAAAACAAAATTAATTTGTTCCCCTTAGATCGTTGTTCCATCTGGGATTTATTTTACAGTATGGAGTGATGGAGGGAAAAGTGCATACTGTATTCCTCTGCTAATTTAGTCAGGCAGGACTCTCTGATTGCAGAAGGATACAACTTGGTTTCTTTAAGCCATCAGGTACTTAACACTCAAAACACTGCAGAACCATCCAACAAAATAACTCCCGTATCAAACAATGTTAACACGTGGCAACACATTTTCAATCCTTTGGATCAGCATTTCCTGAACTTCAGTCATTTGAACGCTAGCTACCTCGAAAACTTTTGACATTTTCACATTAACTCCTATAATATTATCTACTTAATGCTTTTATTTTAATTGCCTCTTTTTATTTAAGCAATTTTAACTAAAAAGGTGACTTTACATCATACTTTAATATTCTAATTACATTTCTGAAAGCATACTAAAATAAATAAATATTAAAATAAAATTTCACCTATACACCACCAATATCTCATTTATCACCTTGAAAAAAGTGATCTACTCAGAGCTAAATACATAGAAGTATGGAGCTGTGTAAAACCAAATATTGGGATGACTGACAGAAATGTTGAGTTTTCATATTTGAAGTGTTGGTGATACTCTTTTTTTCCTGTGTTGTTACCTCACAGAATCTAGTGAAAATTTAATTTACTTACTTATGTTACATTATTTGGTGTTTTAATACATGACAACAAAACCTGAATTTTAACTGGTCTGGTAAACACTATACATACACATACTCTTTTTTACTAAAACAAAAATAAGTAGAAAAGCTCATCCTGTCTCTATGGATGAGGCAGTCTCTACAACTCTAAAGAAACAAGTTCCACTGTTCAAAACAAGTCTCACTCTTTGCAGATTAAAACACCTGCCACTATATAAAAAATAATGAAACAGGATGGCCCAAGAGGAGTTGTAAAGAATATTCCGTTTTGCCGAGTTTTTGTAAATAGATAGCTTCAACATTAATTCCAGGTAGTACACAATACAAATCCAGGTAGTACAGTTCCTTTGAGAATAATGATAATCCTACTTGGGTCTAACTAGCTCCCTAGACATACAGAATAAAATGTCTGCTGAGGATAGATTCTTTTGACTGTATATTTACATTGTATATTACTCCTCATAACTAAAAGTGGATGATGATTTTACAACCACATATTTGGACAATAGGATTTAGTGAGATCATCTGAAGCAATGTACTGTGTAGACTCCTGGAGAAGAAGGCAGCTGAAGAAGAAATACAGGAAAGGATGTTAGTTTCCATTTGGACTATATGCACAGCCACTAAGTGAAAAGGGAACATGCTGTGTTGGTCTGTGTTGGTCTATAGTTAAAAAAAAAGGTCTGTGTTGAAGTGGTAACTAGTGATGTAAAACCTCTTGGACATCTAGCAGTCTGTATTCAGGACGCAATGCTATTTCTAGTCACTGCTTCATCAATATGAAAACAATGATAGCTAGTATTTAGCAAGTGCTATGCTTACCATGTACCAGGTGTTTTAGAAATACCATCTTATTTAATCCTCATCATATTATTTCCCTCATAGTAGAGATGAGAAAGTAGAGTCTCTGAGAAGTAAAGTAATTTTGCCCAAGTCACTCAATTAGAAAGCAGAAGAGCTGCGATGAAACTCAGGCCCTTACAAAATCAAGCTTTTCCCATGAAATCACGATGCTTCCCCAATCAGTCCAGCACCTTCCACCTCCTGAGGATAGGCCTTCTTCTTCTGTCTTGGAGGGGGAACCCAAGCAGAATAAAGCACCTGCCACCTCACACACAGCCTCTCCCAGGAGACAGGGAGAAGAGCAGCTCAGAGAGTTGAGTCTGGCTTCCACTTAAGAAGGATGATGATGACAAATGGAGTGATTGTTCAAAACACTGCAGGAGCTGCACAAAGCCAATTTCTCAAGACAAAAAGTTTTAGACTTTTGCAATAACTAGTCTGTCATTCAGGCCACAAGTATTTATTCAGCACCCATGGGGGTGTAGAGCTCTGTATTAGCTTCCTGCACCCCTTCATCCACTCCCTGATTTGGTTCAAATAATTCATGCAGTTTGGGTTGAAAAGAAAGAACATTTGTAGGACTCCATTTCACAAATCCCCCTGCTGGAAATTGACTGGCAGCTCACTGTATTTCTTCTAGCACATTTCACATCCCCAGGGTGTGCAAAACACTTGACTAATGTAAAATATGAGAATATCAAATGAAATGTTTACAGGGATTTTTCTACCACTGCTACTTAGGAACCCTTTCTCTGTAGAAATGTTGCCAAGATTCTCAAAAATTAAACAGAAATATCCTTCTAATTAGAGCCAGCAAATAAAAAACTTGTGTTAGCATTTCCTATAAGGTCATGATGTCATATTCTAAAGGTGATTCTCAGATAATTTGGGGAAATATATTATTAGGTACTATAAAAGTGTAGCCAGTCAAAAGTAGTTGCCTAAAATAAACATAATATTGTTTCATATACAGAGAATAGGCTTGAGTGACAGCTCTAAGTTCTAGACTCTGATCCTCGCTTCTTAGCTGACTAATCCTACCAAATGAAGGAGTCTGTGAGAAACAATGTCCTCGTCTGTAAAATTAGGATACCATCTATCTCAGGGAGCAGTAATGGGGATTAAATGAAATAGTGACCACAAATAAAGCACCTTGCAAGCTTTCTGGCCCTTAGAATGTATTCAACAAATGTTAGTTCCTTTCCCCTTCTGCACCCCAAATAGTTTCAAAATATTGATTACTTACCATTTACTTGATTTCTAATCAACAAATAAAAGCTACAGGGAAAAACATAACCTCAAAGAGATCAAGATCAAGGTGGTCAGATATTTCTTTTAGCAAAGTACTCAGCATTATAGGTACTTTTGGTCTAGGGTTGAAGTTTCTTTGCAGAACACATTAGGATGCCATGTGATCTAGTCTACAGAAAAATACAGGGCCTTTCAATAGCGGCTCCATTTCATAATTTTTATGAGTATTATCACCAGAGTGACTTTTGGGTATATACTAATTCTCATTTTGTTAATTTATTTTTGATATTCCTAGAGGTATCCCAAATGTTTTGTGAATTTACTTTTTAAAAGCTACTGTAAGATAAGGTATGATGTATAACTTAATCATGGGATAATAATAATGAAACAATAATTATAAATAACGTTAGCTAAAATATAGCAGCTATCACAGCCACACATCTGATGTGTGCATTTTAGCTGTTTTACCCCATTTAATCCACTCAACAATTCAAAGAGAAGGGCACTATTATTCTCCTGTTTTACAGATGAGGGAAACAGGCACAGCGAGGTGAAGTGGTGTGCCCAAGATCTGGAGGAGATGCGAAAAGTAGGAGACACAAAGCAGGGGGAAGGAAGATAAAGCTTCTGTGGCTCTTTACAAAATTTTAGCTTTCTAAACTCAAAAATAAAATCGGAGTCTATCTGGTGTTTTTGTAGGTTCCTTGAATTTGTTCAGGCTGTCGCTCCGTCAAGAATCTGTAACAAGCTGGATTTGTTTCCTGTTGCCACAGGTTGTGTTTTTCTAAAAATAATTATCTGGATGAAAACTACAGAAAACTAAGTCAAATCCTGGATAGAGTTTTTGTACTCAATACGAACACCTACATTTTTCAAGAAGTATTCTAAGGACTGAATAATTTTTTAAAAGTTATTTCCAAGATCCTTGGATTTATAGGCAGAGTCTTAGTGTGAGAAGCTAGCAATTCCGCTATCTGTTATGACGTATGTGGTTCTGGGATAGTGGGCTATAAAGGTGAATAAGACATCATTCTGCCTGGAATGAATGAGGTACTTGTATTGGCAATATTAACTGTTTGATTTCCTGAAATATTCTGCTAGATAATATGGTTATATCTGTACTATCTGGAAAATGACCCACTCATCAGTTCCAAATATTCCTTAACAGCAACTGCCAGTCAGTGTCAAATCTGGCTTGAACACACTATAATTTCAATTAAGTGGCACACCATTTAAATATGCACATAAATAAATAGCACAGAAAAATTATAGAAGGAGAGCAGAATGATCTAACAATAATGCACGTCAAACTTACGGTAAACACCTATCATGACAAATTTCCCTGACATTCTTCCTTCTAGCGAAAATATATACAGTAATATTTCTATTAAAGATGCTTTTAACAATAAACTTTGATGTCAGAAGCCTGGTTATGAGGGGAAGGAAGAATAGAGACAGCTTTTGGGGGATTCTTGTCTCACCACACTTTAATGGGGCACTGAACTCAAGTGTCAAGTAAATATTGCTGTGGACTTTCGTCTTCTGGCCTTCATGGGGAGATTCTTTCCACTCTTAAGAGGATCTTAAGAGGTCAAAGGGCAGGGGGCATTTTTGCTGGTCTCAGGCCACTCAACCCAGAGAGTAAGGTCTGCCTTTCAGTGAGCTTCTGTCCAGGTTTGCTGTGGAAAAGTCTGTATATGAGACGGTGTTCTTCTCTTCTACCACAGTGGTTGCCATGAACCCAGATCTGAGGACACGAGATCTGGTCCAATCTTCCTCCCACTTAAGTGTCCCCAAGTCCAAGTCAAATGTGTGACTGTGAACATGTGACAATCTCTTCATGCCTCAATTTTCTCATCTGTAAATTTTAGATGACAATAGTACATACCTTATAAGGTGGTTGTGAGGATTAGTGTTAGCTGCCGTTAGATGATTGTTTGGTGGGACAGATCTGATCTGGGTTCAAATACTGTCTTTTTTTTTTTTTTTTTTTAAGGAAGATTAGCCCTGAGCTAACATCTGCTGCCAATCCTCCTCTTTTTGCTGAGGAAGACTGGCCTGAGCTAACATCCATGATCATCTTCCTCTGCTTTATATGTGGGACGCCTGCCACAGGATGGCTTGACAAGCAGTGTGTAGGTCCGCACCTGGGATCCAAACCTGTGAACCCTGGGCCACCGAAGCAGAACATGTGAACTTAATTGCTGTGTCACTGGGCCGGCCCCTCAAATACTGTCTTTGCTATGTCCTACCTTTGTGACCTCAGGCAAAATATTAAATCTCTCTGAGCCACAGTTTCTGCACACTGAAAATGGGAAAACTTCACCTACCTTTTAGGGTGGATATGAGAATAAAAATTAATGTATGAAAATGACCTAGAACATGGTAAGTATTCATGAATGTTAGCTATTTAAAGTTAAGCCCTCATTTGTGTGTCTACTATGTTTAAGGCCCTGTGATACCTGCCATAAGGAACATGTGGATTCATAGTGTGGCTGGTGAATATCTTGAATTATGAAGAAGGAAGTTATTATACCACTGTTTCAGCCATTATTTTCTCATATTCCTATCTTGTGGTACAAATATATAATACCCCTAAAGTGGTTTGAGGATAAAGTGCTTAATTGTCTCTAAGCATTTATTAGTTTCCCCAGTTATCAAATGGCTTATTCTGACACTGAGCCCATCTGTTATACATGGACAAAAAAGTTATTTTCTTCCAAGTCACTTTGCATCTGACTGATATATAAATTATATTTTGGACTTTTCCACTAGTAAGTACAGTATCTGTAAATCACATACACATTAGCTATTTGTAATCATATATTTTAAAACATGAAGTCCCTTATTTTATACATACAAAACAAAAATGTATATATTGTATTGTTTGGTAGGCATAAATGTTATATACATAACATATCATATACTCTATATTATGTTTTATATAAGTTATGCTATATATGTATTATATATTATATGTATATAATAAAGAATAATAAAACAAGAACCCATGTACCCTCCACTCTACTTAAGAAGTAGAAGTGTCCTTCCCTAATCCTCTTTTTCTTTAGGAAAGAGTAACCACTCTTGAATTTTGGGTTTCTCTTTTTTTTCTTTTTATCCTACCTAGTGTTGTTACATTTATATGTATGTCTACATACACCTCACTAACTTGCAAATTATTTGATGAAAGGGAAAATGTTTTTTGTATCTCTGTATTCCTCTCCACGTTCTAGAAGATACCAAACATAACCAAAAGAACAAATCCTCTACATATGATGGCTCTATCAACTCAAGAAATTCACTTAACCTCTCTGAGACTCAGTTTCTCATCTGTGAAATGGGAATAAACAATCTACTTTGTGAGGAATATTAAGCCTTCAGTGAATTCATGTTTTCAAAATATTCTTCATAGTGCCTGTTTACTGCAGCTGTTCATCAAATATTAGGTCCGTTATTTCTCACTGCTTTGAACTGTGCCAGAAGACTTCAAAAATCCCCAGCACACAACTTTATCAAACTGAGGTCTCCAGTTGCTGATATTGTATTCACAATTCCTAGCTATTTCTGGGTGGGCAGGATGAATATCGACATGTCTTTCTGACATGTCACTTCCATTCTCAGGAAGTATGGAAGATATATTCTCAGGAAACATCTTTATTGAATGGCATTGGTTTTACAAACTGTCTTGTACTGAGATAGGTTCGGATCTCTCAAACTCTTTTTTTTTTTTTTTTAAGATTTTATTTTTCCTTTTTCTCCCCAAAGCTCCCTGGTACATAGTTGTGTATTTTTAGTTGTGGGTTCTTCTAGTTGTGGCATGCGGCATGCCACCTCAACATGGCCTGATGAGTGGTGCCATGTCTGCGCCCAGGATCCAAACCAGCGAAACTCTGGGCCGCTGAAGCAGAGCGTATGAACTTAACCACTCAGCCATTGGGCTGACCTCTGATCTCTCAAACTCTTAATGGACAAACTATTCTCATTACTTATTTCATCCTTATATGTTTCTCTCTATTGTTAAAATCAGCATTGGATGAATGTATTTTTCACGTGTCTTACATTTCCCCTATGAAAAGGCACACCATGGAGACTTTTAACTGGAGTTATTGCCCATGTGGATGGCCAGGGCTTAGAAATTATTTTTGGACATAGATTCTACATTGCTGTGCAAATGGGCCTGTCTTTATTCTCACATTGTCTTTCAGTGTTGTAATGTTATTCTAAATATCCTTGATCCAAGATTATTTGATGTCCCATCTCTAAGAAAGATAAATCATAACCCATATAATGTCAATGTACATATTAGCCTGTATATGCCAATTGCTTCTTGGAATTATTGAGAATGATCATTAATGCTAACTTTGAGAAACCTTAATGCCAAGTGGCTAAGATTATTTCCATTTTGCAGAGAGAAAGTAGAGGTAAAATGATTTGTTTTAACCTAGTGGGGGAATATATCAGAGGGATATTAGTCATTCACAGTGCTACCTCTCGATTTTAGATTATCTTTTAAAAGGAAGACTTAGGGGCCAACCCATAGCCAAGTGGTTAAGTTCGTGTGTTCCACTTCAGCAGCCCTGAGTTTCACCAGTTGGGATCCTGGGCGTGGACATGGCACCGCTCATCAGGCCATGTTGAGGTGGCATGCCACATGCCACATGCCACAACTAGAAGGACCCACAACTAAAAAAATATATGTACACCTAAAACTGGGGGGATTAGGGGAGAAAAAGGAAAAAAAGAAGATTGGCAACAGTTGTTAGTTCAGGTGCCAATCTTTAAAAAAAAAAGGAAGACTTAGATGCTGATGAAATTTTTGCACAGAAAAATAGATCCATTCCTATAAATCATTCCTTTGCTCATCTTTTGGATTACACAATATAAATTCATTTAAAAATAAACCACCAATATTTATTTTAAAAGACCTACTTATTCCTTACATAATTTTCAAAATACAATGAGAGAAAATGTTCTTTAGCTGATTTCAGAAAAAAGAACAAAGAATTATCTTATTTGATCAGTCTACCACTGCTCTGAGGCAGAAGAAATGTAAGATTCAGCAGCCATGCAAACAACCAAAGTCTGGAAGAATCTTCATGAGTATAATCTAAGTTGGCTGAAACTCTGGCATGGTTCCAAGTGATCCCAGTAGGCCATTCATGAAAAAACAGTATTGGACAGGCTCCCTCGGAAGCACTCAGCAAGACAGATGACGTCTGTGATACAAAGGCTTGGAAGGAAAATAGTAAGGCTTTGACCTCATCAGGAAGAGACCAAACTATACATATATTTCCACTTCCCTCACGATCCATTCATCCACCCATCTATCTATATCTATCAGTCTGTCTGCCAATGTATCCAACAATCACCAGCTTTTAATAGAGCACTACAGGCCCTGAAGTGTTCAGCAAAATAGACTAAATGAGAGTGAGTGCTCTCTACAAGACTGCAGTACACATCATCAGTTCTTTTTCCATAAATGGCTTCTGGAAATTCAAAGTAATACATGAGCATCCAAAAAGAATTACATTAGGTTCAACTTTACTAAACAGTCATAGGTTCAGGAAACTGGAAGGGAACTTGTGCAATCATCTAGAAGGAGGAAGAAAAGAATGCAGTCTTTACTTAAATAGAAAAAAATCACAGCTATGTAGACTTAGGTTTTCCAAAAGAACAGGAGACTGACACGAAGAAATAAACACAATCATAAAGCGCTGGTGAGCGCACTGTTAGCACAATTGACTAACATGTCCAGAAATGGTAGAGATACCTTTGCCATAAATAATAAAATTTTACTCAGACATTGCTTACTATTTGATAATGTTGCCTCTGAACTTTCAGGTCAATAATACAAATTATATTAAGATTTCTTTTAGGTACAAAATTCTATCAAAATACCATGAAATTATGTCATGCAAAAAAAAAAAAAACAAATGGCACACTGGGGGAAAGAGAAACATTTAAATAAAATACCTTCCATTTTCCCTGAACTCAAGTAATAGCTTTCTATTTTATCATATTTTTACAGTTTCCTTGATAGAAAAGTGAGACCAGAAGTAAGACCCTTATTTTAGAACACATGGTCACTGGACAGCATTTTTCCCTAGAGATAAGGTTATCTCCTGACTTTTGAAAGATTATTTTGACCATCATTTTGCTGTTCTCATATAAATCTTACTCTCATCCTGAAATGAGACCAATTCCAGTATGGAGACCTCAGTTACAAATTATCCATGACCAAAATCATTACACTGGGAAAATGAAGTTCAAGCTAGTGTGAGCTGTGATATGAAGAAAGTCATTGAAAGGTTCTGCTCTTCGGGTTCCTATTATCTTAAAGCCTGATTTATCCAACTGCTCCATTCATGGAAAACATGGTCTGATTCAAAAGCTAAAGGCGCAAGGTTGTTTTTAGTTTTTACTTGTTTTTATTGCTTTTATTTTTATAGGAAAGTATAACCCAAGCAAAACAGATACAACTATGTTGGTTACAGATAAAAAGATGGACCAAAATACACTCATTTTAGAGGAAGAAAGCATACCTTTAAAAAGTGAATGTGGCCAAATACTTTTCATTAATAATATTTGAATGAGTAAATAAATGAATAAATCTATCAACTACGTATCAAAAAGTGCATTGCATGCATAGTGTGAAAAGCTCAGTGCTAGTTGTTGTGAGGTAGACAAAGATGCATACATTGCAAAAACCATTGGGAATTAAAATCTAATGGACACTCTTTGGAAAAATGAGTAATATCTAGAATCTTCCCACTGCAAAGTTACAGAGTTCCCATAGTAGCTTTTTTCTTTCAGCTCTTCTCACAACATATACATTTTATTTGTACATGTAGTGTGAAGTGGCCATCTTAACTGGCAATTTTTCAAATCCTTAGCTCCTATTTGCTGAATAATCCTTTTCCTCATTAACTAGTTATGTTATACATTATTTTTCATATATTAAATTGTTATATATAATAGAAACTAAATGGAGTAGAAATTATATATGCATATGTGTGAATATGTATTTGTACATAAATATATATTTTATGTATATAATATCTGAACTATTCTACCCTAATGCTTAATTAGTATTCCGGCACTACCCTTTTTATTATCGTAGCTTAAGTGCGTTTTAAAAAATGGTAGGGTGGGTCTGGCCTCGTGGTGTGGTGGTTGGGTTCACGGGTTTGGATCCCAGGTGCAGACCTACACACCACTCATGAAGCCACACTGTGGTGGTGTCCCACATACAAAGTAGAGGAAGATTGGCAGAGATGCTACCACAACGACAATCTTCCTCAAGCAAAAAGAGGAAGATTGGCAACAGATGTTAGCTCAGGATTAGTCTTCCTCCTCAAAAAAAAAAAAAAAAATGGCAGGGTTACCTTACCTCTAATACATTTCTTTTTCAAAAATTTCTTTGCATTTTGCTTGTTTAGTCCTCCAGTGTATTTTAGGAACCAGCCCTCAATTTGTTTAGGATATTTATTGAAATAATGCTACATGTTTACATTATTTGGCAAAATTAGTTTTTACAGTGTTTAGTTTCTCCAATCATGAATACGTTGTAGCCGTACATTTATTAGTCTTTTAACAGTAGTTTTTAGTTTTCTTCACATAAGTTATGTACTTTCCTTGTGAAGGTTTTCATAAAACTACTTAGAAATTTAAAAGTATATTTTTTGTTTCTTTTGCAGATAGGACCCCTTTAACACTTCTATTTTCCATAATTTTCCAGCTATACTGTTGATTTTCTGTATTCAAGATATGTTGAATTTTTATTTTTCTGGCCTTTCTAAGTTTACAATACATCTATAAAAATGGAAACTGTTTTCCAATATTTATAATTCCTATTTCTGTTAAAAGTCTAATCATGCAGTTGAGAAAGTGATGATGCTATAGCAGACACTGAGGCCGATATTTCAACAAAAACAGATATTTTTAATTCTTGTTACAGATGTAAGTCCAAACTCTTTTGTGAATCTCAAGCCTGTAGAACTGGATGAAGCTGAGTTTCAAATTTACTTTCTTCTCTAAACCTGTCAGACTTGTTTTATTCCTTTAAATACGTAATCTTTTGAGAACACAAGGCAGCCAACATTGTTTGTTTTCCTCTTTACTATAAATATTGTTCAGTCCATAGCCAGTCTTTTGGTTAACACTTTACGCTTTCTTTTGCAAAAAACTCATTGCTCGAAACTATTCTGTGCTTACAAGATAAAACGATTTGTAACTTCCTTAGGGAAATTCTGAATTTTTCATTGTTTCCATCTCTAATTTTGTGTTGGTTTTCCAAAATCATAATATGTCTCAAATCATTTGAAAAAATCACTCTTCTAATGAACTAACTTTCATTCATTTTTTCCTGATGGTTTGTATTTGATCATAACAAGTTTTCTTGGGTACCTATTAAGAACTGAGCACTATGGGACAGAACTAGAGAAAATGCTGAAGAAATAAAGAAATGGTCCCCAGGCTGTAAATATACAAGAGGGAGAAGTATGGAACCTGGTGCCACTCAGCTTTATTGAGGAGGTCCTTGAAGAATGAGTGGCATGTAAAGATGAAGATAGAAGAGGCTTGGGGTGGTGGCATACCAGGAAGGTGGGAAATCTGAGAGCCTGGAAGTGGGCCCGGATGAGCACTGCCTTAGTAGAGAAATGGCAGGTGACATCTGAAAGCTCAAGGAGAACATATCCCCCTTCACCCTATCCTCACCTGTACTACTCCTGTGATAAATATTTCAGTTTTATTTTTACTCAAAATAAAGTTATTTAAAATGAAATGAAGTAAGAAAATTTGGTAAATGTCCTCTATTGTCTCTTACCATTGGATTACAACCAGAAAAAGGAAGAAAACAACAAACTAGTGACATATTCAAAATCTAAAATGAGTCTAAAATAAAGAGTTCACAGATCTCCAAGTGTCTTATATTTAAGCATCGACCCTTCTTATGAAAGAACTTGTATGAACTGACTTGGACAATAGAGTAAAATAAACATGCAATTTGTTAGACACTGTGGATTTATAAAATCATAGGATTAAGTCTTTAACCTTTATTCATAAAGGATTAGTTGGGATAATTTTTAAATTTATTTTAAGGAGATATTTTCAGAATTAAACAGTTTACAATGGCCCAGACTACAGGAGTTCACCTTAGGTTCAATTTAGGTCCAGCTTCTATCATTTATCCATGACAACTGACTTCTAAACAACACATATTATTTCATTCTTGAATTAGATACGGAAAACATCTAATATGCACAATCTGTGTATCTTCAATTGCATCATAATATATTCATAATCTATTCAAATTAGGAAACAGAAATAATACATCTGAATAGAGTTCTCGCTTTGGGAGGTACAGAGAAATTAGTAAATTAATGTAGAGGTTGATTAGTGAAAGATACCCTATTGACCTGAATGACTTTACCTGCTGAGCCGTTTATACACAGTAACTAATTTACAGACTGGGAAAATCTTATTATTTGTTTATTCTCTCTTCCTCTTAATATATTGTTCAACAAACCTTTCAAAACAGTATAATGACTTCTAGGCATAGACATGGGACCACAGTAATCCAGACAAGTGATTAAAGAGAAATGAATTCAGAGTTTTACAGCATGTGGAAAAGGCCAAGCTTTAACTTTTGTAGTACAACGAGGAGAACCAAGAATCAAAGGAATAAAACATTATTTTACATGCAACTTTTCTATCCCATTTTAATTCCTCTTCCAGAATTACCTGGGGAATATTTGACAGGCAGAAGGAGAGTATAATTCTAAATCAATGATTCTGAAAGTGTGGTCTGAAAACCCCTAGAGATGCTGAGACCCTTTCAGGGGGTCCATGAAGTCAAAAATATTTTTAAGATAATACTAAGCTATTACTTGCTCTTTTTACTGTTGGCATTTTGCACTGGTTACACACAATGGTGGGTCAACTGCTGGTGACTTAAGGCAGTGGCACTACACTCTGCCAGCAGTCATTATATTCTTCACTTCTGCACACTCCACTCCAAAAAAAATCCAGTTTCACTTAAGAATTTCCTTGATTAAACAGTAAAAGTTATCGATTATTAAATCATGTCCCTTGACATGTCTTTTTAACATTCTGTGTAACGAAATGGGAAATACACATAAAGCACTTCTGCTGTGTACTGAAGTAGGATGGTTGTCTCAAGGAGAGCACTAGTGTGATTGTTTGAGTTGCAAGCTGACTTTCTGATGAGATCAGTGATGATATTAATTAATATGATTTGATTTTTAAATATTGCATAATGAAATATGTCAACATTGGAAGATCTGAAGTGAATAGATATTTTCCAAAAGACTAACAAGTTATTTCAAAACCATGCATGGGTAAAAGACCCATCCAAGGTGCCAAATACACCAGTGGATTTTAATACGACAGTGTACAAAAGTTCACTGATAGTATTTCAAATTCCATATTGAAACTAACATTTAAAAAACCACATTTGCCAAGTTTTGGTGTCTTGTCAAAAAATAATATCCATAATTATCTGAAAAGTCTATTAAAATATACCTCTCTTTTCCAACTACACATTTGTAAGAGGCCAGATTTTCTTTTTCTTTTCCTTCTTTTGAGGGAGATTAGCCCTGAGCTAACATCTGCCGCCAGTCCTCCTGTTTTGCTGAGGAGACTGGCTCTGAACTAACATCCGTGCCCATCTTCCTCTACTTTATATGTGAGATGCCTACCACAGCATGGCTTGACAAGTGGTGTGTAGGTCTGTACCTTGGATCCTAACCGGTGAACCCTGGACCACCAAAGCAGAATGTGCAAACTTAACCACTGCATGACTGGGCTGGCCCCCAGATTTTCTTGATGTGCTTGAAAAAACACATAGCAATGGAGATTGGATTGGTGGTTACGATAGGGGAAGGGGTGGGGAGGGCAAAAGGGGTGATTAGGCTCACATGTGAGGGGATGGACTATAATGAGTTTTTGGGTGGTGAACATGATGTAATCTACACAGAATTCGAAATATATTATGATGTACAACTGAAAGCTATATATTGTTATAACCCAATGTTACTGCAATTAAAAAAAATAAAA
The DNA here is from genome assembly GCF_021613505.1 of Equus quagga. Lineage (NCBI taxonomy): Eukaryota > Metazoa > Chordata > Mammalia > Perissodactyla > Equidae > Equus > Equus quagga. The sequence goes on from NC_060270.1 coordinate 39,768,254, forward strand.
ATTAAAAAAAATCACAACAGATTGAGTGTAGAAGCAGATATCAGCATTCAGCTGTCTTCTATTCAGCCAGATATTATAGAATTTGAAAAAATATAAAGTAATGCCACTTTTTTCATGAAATAACTGTAGCTATTTTTCAAAACATATATTAGTTATATTCACATCTAATGGGTTATTGCTATTTTTAACTAAATCACGAAATGTTTTAAAAGTTTCTCAGTTAATTTCTAATCTGATAAATATCGACAGATATAATTTATATAAACAAAAGGCCTTTGGCATCTTCAACAATTTTTAAGGATACAAAGGGTTTCTGAGGCCAATAAAATTTGAGAACCACTAGTCTAAATGAACACTTTCAATATGTAGAATTAGATTTTATTATCACCTAAGAGTTAAAAGGTAAAGAAATGGTTATATTGCTCTTTTCTTTTTTCTTTCTTTTTTTTTTTAAGAAAAAAGGAATGCCATTCTTTTAAGGCTCATGTCCAAATCAGCACAATAAGTTTTGTGCAGATCATTTGGAATTTCCACCCCAGCACTAACAGACTATATAACCTTGACCAGGCTTACTCTCTCCATGAAAAAGTTTCTCATCTGTAAAATGAAATAATAATGGCGATGATGATAATAATAATAATAATACCTACCTCAATAGTGTTGTGAGGGTTAAATGAGATAGTCCATGTTGAGTACTTGAATACAATGCCTGTCACTGAATAAGTATTTGTTGTGTTGCCTTGAGGATAGTTTCCTCCTTGATTTTATAGCAATGGAATGTGAATAATACCTCGTATATCTTGAAGTTTTCAGATATCTATATAAATATACTGGACAACATAATCCAAATATTCTTTTACTATTGCTTCATGGAATTGTAGAAAAAAAATTTAAGGGAAAACGTTTAAGGGGAAATATGTATTGGTTTTCAGAAAGGTAGGCAAAGAATCTTTTTTCCTGTCTTTGGAAAAGATTGTGTTTTCTGAACATTGGCAATGTTCAGTCTTATGATTTAGAAATATTTTTGTGATGAGTCCTTTTCTTTTTTTGCTGAGGAAGATTAGCCCTGAGCTAACATCTGTGCCAATCTTCCTCTATTTTATTTATGGTTTGCTGCCACAGCATGGCTGACAAGTGGTGTAGGTCTGTGCCCAGGATCTGAACCTGTGAACCCGGGCCTTGAAAGTGGAGTGTGTCAAACTTAACCACTAGGCCACAGGGCCAGCCCTGATGAGTTCTTTTTAATGAGTTAACCCAGCAGGAAGATTAGTATCTGCTGACACATGGGTTTATGCTTCAGTGTAACTGAAGGAAAGAAGTTAATTTAAGACATTGAATAACCTGTCTTCTGACACAATTCAATCAATGGGATTCCACTAATGAAAGGGAAGGGAATTAGCCTGAATTGGGAGGAGACTGTGTTACTGGAGGTAATATGCAGGTCTGTGTAGTAATCTTTAATCTTCATGATGAATCTAAGAAGTATGCATAATTGTTTCCACTTTATAGGTGAGGAAACTGAGTCTCAGAGATCTCTAAGTAACGTTCCTAAGATGGTGAGGAAGAGAAACAAAGAATGAAGCTTTTTTTGACTGAGAGAAGAGGAGAGAGCGAATTTCAAATATAACAGATAAGGAATATTAACTACAAGGGTGGAAAGTCATGATGTTTGTTTGTCCTCTATTAACTATAAAGCTAGAGAGAAAACGGTGGGTTTGAAGTGCCATACAGACTGAATAATGGGAAGCACTGCTGCTTGATTGTTAAAATGCTATGGCTGCACCTACAAAATTCCAACCCAACTGCCCGTTAAGCATACTCAGTGGAAAAAGTCAAACTGTCAGTTTGATACAATGTGGATAAAATAATCACTTCGTTGAGCAATAATTTCACTTTACACTTTGGGCTTTCTTCATTTCATATAGTTATAGTCTAGAAAAATGAATGTATTAATGCAGGTTCTAACACCACTTGGATTCTAAGAATTAGTTTAAATCTAACTTCATGTATTTTCTTTTACATCTGTCAAAAGAAGAATGTAGGAGAATGAATTAGGTAGGAGTGAAAGTTGAACCATATAAGGTGCCACTTTTATAACCCTAGGATTATTCAGCAGATGCGAGGTTCAGAAAGTTTACCATAAATCTCTGAATAACCATAGATCAGAACTATGAGTAGTTGGATAGAAAGCTAGAATCAATTCTCTTTCTACATTCAAAACATAGGCTTGTAAATACGCAGCATAAATAACATAATAGTAAATGTTTAAAATAGTATTAGTGAGATATGCTACTATATTTCACTCTTTTCCTGCATTTTTACATTTTTATTGAAAAAAGAAACAAAAGTCAAATCTTTTTAGCTGTAAAGAAGTTGTAAAAGTCATAACAAGGTAACTTTAGGTACGATTCTTCAGTGGTTACTTTCTAGCATTAAGAAAATTAGACAGCTTTCCAAAAACATTAAAAAAAAATCAAATATGCCTTGATTCACTTTTCTGATGAGTCTCCAGTTTCCTGGAAAAAGTACAGAATAAATATAATGAGCTCAGAATATTTTAAAACTTTCAACCTATTTTCTACCAATGCAAGCTACATGTTTTTATCATTCAAAATAAATAATTAAATAACAAAAATGTATATATAAAATAAGGCATCTAAAGGAAAGCTTTTTGTATTTTGGATACCACGTACACCAAATTTGGAAAGACAGAGTCAGAAACATAAGGGAAAATGAATCCAGAATTTCACACACTCTGTGTGCTGTACATACCTTGAAGGAAGAAGGAGCTAAGAGAAATAACTTTAATACTCTAATTTGAGTCATGAGACTCAAGATTCTCCTGTGTCTCACACAGAGGCCCTGTTGCATCTCAGCACAAGAGTCCATCCAGCGCTACTTACGTGTTTTGAGCTGGAAGATGCCCAATTTTATATACTCTAAGTAAGCATAATGTTTAAAAAGTCCATGATTCATTTAACCTACATTAGACAGTAATTTAAGACTTCTGCGCCCTTCAAAATGCTTAACAGTCACGCTGAATCTATATCTTGAAATTTATAATGTGAAAGTGTATGTCATATTTTAAAAATGGTTTTATGACAACTAATAAATCATTTTTTTTCCTTCTGTGAAACTTTTAGTCTGAAAATTTCTCTCGGTAAAAATTTAGTCGGACTGAAAATTCAACACTAGCATTTATTCTAAGTTTCTAGACCACAAATTTTGGCGTAACTATGAAATAATAAGACTTTGGTTCTGGCTTTAAATTTAGCTTATTTAGTTGGCTTCAATGACTACGTTAGTTGTTAACAATAAATCTTAATTCATATCAGGTGAGCTAGGAACTACATCTGGGACGTGTTATGACCTGATCCTGCATGGGTTTATTTCAACAAGGAAAGGAAAAGCATTTCAACCACAGCTCTGATTCAGAAATAATTCTGAATTCAGTTGTTTTGTAGCATTTGGACCTTGTCCATTTTTAGTTATTATAAATCTTCCTCCCACATCTTGCCCTTCCAATTTGAAATAAGCAAAACGTATTTTTATCAGTCTCTAAGTATTTGAATTTGCATATGGCACTCAAAAGTACTTTGCTTTGCACTTGCAAACTTTGGTTTCTTTCTTTTTTTTACTCAAATAATGTGTCTTCTTGTGAAGAATTACATGGACAACATTTTGTTGTTAATCGTTATTTAAATTATTTACTGGCTTTTTTCAGTTTCCTGGAAAACACTAAGGGTGCTCTTACAATTTGTCTGGCTTGCCTGGTGTTGGCACAACTGGATATGGAAAATCATGTCGGAACGTGAATCCAAAGAATCAAAATTTGTGAAAGCAGAGTGTTATCCTAATAGTGTCAAGCAGCCAAATGGTACCAGTTTCAACAATGGTGCCAGAGTGTTTTTCAGAAAGACAGTTTCTGTCTAAACCCCTGCTTTTTGTCCAGCATCTATACTTTGTCTATTTGTCCCAGAGAAAGACAAAGAGCCAGCAGCACCTGAAGCTTTTATCTTTTACTTCCTTTGAAGTCACTTGACATTTCTGTTGCAATTTCTTTATTTTATTGTATTATTTCTTTATTTTGTTAAATCATTTATTGATCAGACAGTTGGGGGAAGATTCATAGTTTGTAAAATATTTCATATGTTTTAGACAAATAATACAGTACCTTTTATATTTATTATTATAAACACAAGTCTAGAAGATCAAAGACAAGTTTTGGTTGAATATTATGTATCATTCATTCATATATATATTTATTAAATACATACAAGGCAGTTGCTAGGTTTTATGAAGGAGTATAAAAACGAATCAGACACAAATATAATCTCATTTCCCTCTATTAAAATTATTCAAAAATATAATATTACATAATAGATGAATGAGAGAAGAAGGAAGGGAGAATGTGTGAAAGAGAGAGAGAAAACGGTAATAACAAATGTGGCAAAATGTTAACAATTGGTGAATTTTAGATGATGACTATGAAGGAGTTCTTTGTACTATTCTTATAACTTTTCTGTATGTTAGATGTTATTTTAAAATAAAAAGTTACTGAGTGTATGCTCTGAAAAAAAAAAGCAGCTGAACTATCTAAGAGACTGAGGGTTTGCGATTTCTGGAGTCCTTCTCAGTTACGGGAATCGCATCTCAAGTCTCTTTTACTTCCCTATTGTTTCTGGAATCATTCTTTAAACTTGGGAGGCACTCAATAAATGTATAAACTTTGAGTGCTTAGTTTTTCCTTTGGAATCCCAATTTTCAGCCAGCATCTCTTTAGATCAGACCATGAAGCTATTGTAAACTGCATACAGAATACACAAGAGAGAACTTTCGAGAGACAGCTTTGTCAACGATCGTGTGCAAGCCTCACCAACTAGAAAGCAATGGATTTGGACTGATCTCTTGATCTCTTTTGCCATCTACTATTAATTTAAAACTGTATCCTCACTCTCAAATTGTAAGAAAGTTGTAAGCTGGAGTTTTATCTTTCTCATCTTTATGTATCCAGCAGAGACCTTCGTGTGTATTAAGTGCTCAATTCATGTTTGTTGGCTGTATAAGTGAATACGGATTCAAACATGTTTGTGCCAAAGATCTTCAAACCGATTTCTCTTATTTTGTTTCCCACACCAAAGCTATACTGGTCTTCACGAGGCCGAGTTAGCCCGAGAGTAAAATCGGATCCATATGAACTGTAATGTGCAAACTATATTTAGGAAAAGGTGTACAAGGAGAGCAGATTTCAAAGCTGGAGAATATTAATGGTCAGTTAATATATTTAGCATGTGGTTAAATACTTAATACATTTTATTGTCTCTTTAAAATCAAAGGTCCTATATCATGTACATGTTTTGCAAATGACATTTGAATAAAAATGTAAAAGGCATCTAAAGGGATGAAGGGCACTTCTGGACTTGAAGAAACCTCTCAGGTTTGATAATCACATTTTGAGTCATCTAAATTCATACCTATTATCACTTAAGTGAACACTGATGCTGCCACTGGATCTTATACAAATATTCAGATTTTTGTTTTCCTCATCATTCTGAAGGTTATCTCCCTGGTCGCTCTGAAAATCAGGTGACAACCATTTCCCATGATGCTTTAAGGGCTGTCAAACTGTCCATCAAACTGTCACCTGACCAATCGTTCCCATGGTTCTTTTAGACTTCCAGTATGATAAATTGAAAGGCGCTATTATCTGTCTGTTGTGAAGAGGAACTGTTTGGGCTTTGATAAGATATCACTACTCCCAGGTGAGAGGCGGCTGACAGCACATCAAGGCAAAACAACACGTAGAAACACCGAACAGGGGAGCACAGGTTTACAAACATCTGTTGTCATTATTTATTACTTTTCTTTGGGTTTAAGTTTCTGACTCATCCTTAGATAATTCAAGAACAGATATTTTGCTTTCTAGCTTACAAATAACAATTGCTGCTCTTTTCATCTGGGGAGGAGGATCTTAAAATTGAAAATCCATCTGCCTACCTTTTTGACTCATGGCACACAAGCTTTCCGCCCTGTAACCAACAACTTCTGTATTCGTGCTGATGCCATCATTTGCTTTTTTTTTTAAAAAAAAATCTGAGAATAAGTATATTTCACTGTAACAAATAATTGAATTTTGGGGGCTAAATATTAATATGATTAATTATGTGTTAGAGGTCTTTATTAACATACCAATGCACAAAAAATATGAACTGGTTTAAGTGTTGGCATATATTAGTTAATGTATATTTTAGTATTGATAAGGTTAAGAAGTCCAATATTCCATGAGAAATAAGGTTTGTCACTCATTACCAGCTTCGCTTTTTAATTGTTCGAAATTATGCTAATACAAATCTAAAAATGTAAATTTCTCTACAAGAAACATGAATAGAGGAGAAGACGTGGCCCTCGATGGATGAACACTAGTCAGGATTGGGATCAGGAAAGCTGTTTGTAAAGGCCGAGGAGTGTTGTAAAGCGAAGGCTTTCTGAAGAAATCTTTCTGGGAAGTGGGAATATTTTGTTAGAGCTACAGAAACAATTTTACATTTAGGATTTAATTCTTTGGACTTAAATATCCAAATAGGTGTCAATAGAAATTTAGATATTAAAAGCTGGGTTCTTGAACTGTTACTACATGTAAATACAATTTTTTTCTTCAGAAGTTATTAACTCTCCTTTTTGTGCTTTGTCCTCCTTCTCTTCCTTCCCTGCTACTTTAATGACGTGTGATGACAAGTTTTCTATGTGCTCTGTGCTCCTACATGCTATCATTATATGAACACCTGAACAGACCTTTTAGCGATCACTCAGGGAAAATAATCTGTTGTTATTTATTGTGGTTTTTAGCAGAATAAAAGTACTGTAGTTGGTTGCTAACATCACCACCTTGTGTACAAATATTTTTTTGCATGCAGTTTCGCGATGTCATTAAGCAGTATTGTAATTTCATTACATAGTAATGTAGCACTTCGATTACAGACAACATTTAAATAATTTTGTAATTCAAAATCTGAAAAAATAAACTATGGTTTATTTTTAGTCCTTTGTAATTATTTAACCACCTAACACTCCTCTGTACTCATATAAGGAAACAAAAATGTCCCAGAGCCCTCAAGAACTGAGAATTTGTCAAAAGACTCTCTAAAACAATGGCCAAGGAATTGAGTAAAAACAAAAAGAAAGAATTAAATTTCCTGAATATTCAAAATAATACCAACAGTACATGCAGCCAGTGCCTGGAGTATCTGATTAATGAATCTTTAACTCCAGTAAATTTTTTCACTAAGGTGTTTTTCCACCCAATACGCTAATATTGGAAATTCCTACTTACTTGAAAGTATCATTTTGGTCTCTATCCAAAGATGAGGAGAAGCTCTTGATGAGGTTCTGAATATCAAACTGCTTTTTCTAGCAGCTTCTGGCATGTCAGAGTTCCACAGAAAGTTTTATAATTTTCAACGGTCCTTGGAGATCAACAATGTTAAGTTGACTGGATTCCATTACTTTTCCAAAACGGCCTTCCTTGTGGTCCAATGAAGGAGGTGGTGGCTAGAGGGGAAAAGACCAGAATATTCAATAAATTCAGCATAGGTCCCAGAGGAAACAAACAAATATGCTCCCTGTTACTTCTTCTCTCACAATAAAAATTCCAACTCATTTGTAGAAAAAAACAATTTTGCATTTGGATTTTTGTGTTACTTCTTTCAGAGTTTCTCAATCTTTCTCTCTCTGTCTCTGTAAGTGATTTATTTTAAATTACCTCACATGGTAGTTAAATAGGAACAGTTACAAATTGTTGAAAGTAGTACCCAACGCTTCTTTTACTTCTAGAGTTTTCCTACATAAAGATAAAGTTTGATTATATGGTAAAAACTTTAAAATACTCCTAAAGATACAAGGCAAAGCATAGCAACCTAAATTTGGGGTGTGCATGTGTGTGTGTGTGTGTGTGTGTGTGTCTGCCTGCTGGTCTGTGAGAAACTTGGATGTTTTCAAATGGAAGTTCGCTTGACAAGCCTAACGGATCTTGTTATATTGATTCATGATTAGTCTAGTTTTCTTCTAGTCTTGACCTTAATATGCTCTTCTAACAAGAGATTAAGAAAATCTTGAAAAGGTAGGTAGCTTTGACCAAAGGAATTTGGGGTTATCTTTACAATGATAGTTTCCCTGATAAATTTAGCAGCAAAATCACAAAGTAAGGATAGATTTCAGTCCCTCATAGCATAAAAACTTCCTGTCAAGTCTTTTAGCTCTGGTTTCTGACTAGCCATACATGGGAGGGCAATTAAAAGGAAATGGACTTTTTCAAGATTATTTCTCATGATTTTTTCTATACTCTAATAATATTAACAGTATACTTACAGAACATCTCATGGTTTCCAAAGTACTAAAATGATTCCTTTTGTGTCAACAGCAACATTATAAGGTTAGAGGGGAAGGTACTCAATTTCATAGACGAGCAAATTGAGAATCAGAGGCAGACAGAGAAATGCTCACTATCATATGGGTGTTAGTAACAGAGCCAGAAAAGAACTCAGGTTTTCTGATTCTTAGTTCAATATCATGTTCTCTACTCTCACACTGCCTTTGTCTTTGGGGACAAGCATAGCACTTTAATAATGCAGATATTAGGAGTTAAGGCCAGACGGGTAGATATTTCCCCCATGTTTGGCGGAAGTCTACCCATATAGGATTCTATGCCAGAAATCACCCTAGTGCCATGCTGCCAGACACAGAAGCAAGCTCACCAGTTACTGTTTATGTTCTTAACTTAGAATCAAACACAGAGTCATCGTGGGAGGCTATTTTATTTAGCTCTGACAACAAACAAATGTGTGCACACTTACATGCATGACAAATATGTAA